>NW_006922323.1:802221-809676 GCF_000298275.1 Orycteropus afer afer
CATGGGTTCACTGTACCAAATGGTCAACATTTAACCATTTCAGGAGGTAGACCATGATCAAGAACCAATGGTACTGAAGGAAGAAGTGCAACATGTACTGAAGGCATTGGAGAAAAACAAGGCTCCAGAAATTGATGGAACATCAATTGAGATGTTCCAACACATGGATGCAATGCTGGAGGTGCTCACTTGCCAAGAAACTTAAAACACAACTACCTGGCCAACTGATGAAAGAGATCTATGTTTGTGCCCATTCCAAAGCAAGGTGATCCAACAGAATGTGGGAGTTTTTAGCAATATCATTAATATCACTTGCAAATTCAATATTACTGAAGATAATTAAAAAATGATGGCAGTAGTACATCAATAGAAAACTTCCAGCTATTCAAGCAGGATTCAGGAGAGGATGTGGAATGAAGGATATCATTTCAGATGTCAGATGGATCTTGCTCAAACCAGAGAATTCCAGAAAGATGCTTACTTATGTTTTATTGATGTGCAAAGCATCCCACCATGTGGAGCACAATAAATTATGGATAATATTGTAAAGAATAGGAATTCCATAACATTTTATTGTACTCATGAGGAATCCGTACATAGACCAAAAGGTAGTCATTCAAATAGAACACTGTAATACTGCACAGTTGAAAATCAAGAAAGTATATCAGGGTTTTAGTCATTCATCATACTATTTCAAACTGTACACTGAGCAAATAATCCAATAAGCTGGACTGTATGAGGAAGAACATAGAATCAGGACTGCAGGAAGGCTCGTTAACAACCTGCAGTAGGAAGATGGCAAAACCTGGCCTGCGGAAAGTGAAAAAGACTTGAAGCATTTACTGATGACGATTAAAGACTACAAGCTTCAGTATGGATTATAGCTCAACATAAAAAATAAAATAAAAACCCTCACAACTGGACCAATAAGAACATCAAGATGAGCAGAAAAAATATCGAAGTTGTCAAGAATTTCCTTTAACTTGGATGCATAACCAACACCCATGCAAGCAGCAGTCAAGAGGACTAAAGAGGATGTATTGGAGTGGGCAAATCTACTGTAAAGGACCTCTCTAAAGTGCTAAGAAGCAAAGCTATCACTTTGAGGATTAAAGTGCACCTGATCCAAGCCATGGTATCTTCATCTGCTTCATATGCATGTGAAAGCTTAACAATAAGTAAGGAGAATTGAAGAATTGATTCATTTGAATTACGATGTTGGCAAAGAATATTGACTATACCAAAAGAATGAACAAGTCTGCCTTGGAAGAAGTACAGCCAAAATGCTTAGAACCTAGGATAGTGACCCTTCATCGCACATACTTTGGACATGTTATGACCAGTCCCTGGAGAAGAACATTATGCTAAGAAAAGTAGAAGGTTCAGAAGAAAGAGGAAGATCTTGAAAGAGTCGGATGGACACAGTAGCTACATTAATGGCAATGGTTGTTAGGATGGCATATGACTAGGCAGTGTTTCATTCTTTCATGCATATGAGTCAGAACCAACTTGACGGCACCTAACAACGATGTATGCATGCGAAAGCTGGACAATGAGGAAGGGAGACAGAAGACTGGATTCATTTAATTACAGAGTTGATTAAGTGTATTGAATATACTATGAACTGCCAGAAGAAAGGACAAATCTGTCTTGGAAGAAGTACAGCCAAGATGCTTCCTAGCATTAAGGATGTGACGACTTGGTCCCATGTGTTTTGGACATGTTGTCAGAAGGACCAGTCCCCTGAGAAAGACATCATGCGTAAGAAAGAAGACCCTCGACAAGGTGGATTGACACAGTGTCTGCAACCATGGGCTGAAACATGACAAAATTGTGAGAATGGCACAGGACTGGGCAGTGTTTTGTTCTGTTGTTCGTAGGGTCAGTATGAGTCGAACCTGCATGAGAGCAGCTCCCAACAACACATCATCTATCACAGATCATATGGACGTGCTGATGGGGATTGGCAGATATATATGCATATAAGAATGTGTCTGAGAAAAAGAATCAAATGGTCAAAAATTAAATGGGCAATTGAACTGCATTTCCAACCTATCTTACAGCTAGAAACTGGATTTCTGTAAACATTACATGGACTGGGGTACATGTAGTTGTTGATAAGAAAACCAAAAATATGAAGCTGTGTAATTCTAAAATTTCTACTTTGAATATTCAGCATGTCTCATGTATGTGTTTATCAGTGTAGGAATTGGAAATGTCATAAAAAAAAAAAGGCCACCACAGAAGAAGTCACAAGGGACACAGTTATGTATGTGCTTTCATAGTCTTGCTAAAACAACCAAAATTCACTGAAATAAGAAGAGTAAATCTAATCAAGTCACATAGTAAACCTTGCTTTCCTGTTAAAGAACTAGTCTAGAAACATCTCTGGATGGGATGGGGATTAGAACTGAAGACATGAATAAAGACTGCTTTTAAATATGTAGAATGAAAAATAAATATGCATAGACATTTTGACCACATCTTTGTGCACAGCCTACAACTGGATATATAAATATGGGTTCATTTTGGTACTGTCAGGATAGTGGCAGAGAGATAAAGTGGTAGTCATTGCTTAGGGAGCAGTGACTTTCTCTGAATGATGGTGGGATCATTTGGGAAAGGACAGTGGATGTGCGTACAACATTCGGAATGTAACCAATGTCAGTGACTTGTACATGTGAAAATTGTTGAAGAAGCAATTTTCCATATACACATTTTTAACACAATAAAAAAAACCCTTCACTAAAAATGTGATAGTACATAAGCTATTAAGAATATCCTAGAAAAGATTTGATGGTCAGCAAGACAAGATCCAGCCCTCCTTTGACCCCACTGGATGAGTGACTATCCGAAAACCAGCAAACCCTGCTTGTAAACCCTACACATTAATATGCAGTAGGTGTGAAGACATGGAGAAAGAGGCACTCTCTGATACTCTAATGAACTTAGAAATGAGCCAAACCTGTCTTCAGGGAGACAAATCAATGAATGTCAAACTTAGGTATTTATTCTAAGAAAACAATTTGTTAACTGAACAAAGATGTATAAAAGGATAGCAAACACTACACTACTTATATCACAAAACAATTGAAAGCAACTTAATTGTTCATCACTGTGAGGCTGATCTAGGGCTAGAATGCATAACATGAGGCCAGGCTGTACCACATGAAGTTAAGAGTCTGTGCAGTGAAGTCAGAGAGCCTAAATTCATGTCTTGCATTTACTCCTTCCTTGGGAGCTCTGGTAGCGTAGCACCTAAAGTACTTGACTGCTAACCAGAAGGCTGGTGGTTCAAACCCACCAGCCACTCCTCGGAAGGAAGATGGGGCAATCTACTTCCGTAGTGATACTGCCTCAGAAACCCAAGGAGAGGTCGCTATGAGTTGGGTCCAACTTGACGGCACATAACAACAACAACATGGTGGAAATCATGTATTAGGTACAAAATAAAATTTAGTCATTTGCTTTTATTATTTTATTTATTTATTTATGCTCACAGAATGGAATACTCTGCAACTATTATATTCCATACTGTCTGCCTTAACAGTTAAGCCCTTGGCTGTTAACCAAAGGGTTAGTGATTTGAACCACCCATTAGCTCTGAGGTAGAAAGACCTGGAAATCTGCTCACATAAAGTTTACAGCTTGGAAAACCCTGTGGGGCCCGTTCTACTGGTCACACTGGGTCACTATGAATCGAAAATTGACTCCATGGCATCTACCAACAACAACTACATCATTAAGTAAAAAGTAGATTTCTAATAGTATTATAGTCTGATGTTATCTGTGTAAAAAAAAAAAAAGAAGAATACATATATCATATGTGTAAATACATGTAAATATGTCCATAGAAGTTACCTACTATGTTACAATCTAAATATTAACGCGTAACATCCATGGTTTCTTGAAATAAGCCTTAATGTCGTTTTTGAGTGAGCGTGTAGTAATGCCATTTTCACTTATGAAAATCTTTAAAATTTAATATCCTCCCTTTAGCTCATTGCCCAGAGGACCAGGAGCACACGTACTCCCCCATAACCACCAGAGGAGGAGGGGGGAGCACAGGAGGAGAGCTTGCAGCTGCCGATGCTCCGGCTTCTCTCATTTGGGCCAGTAATCCGTGTTCTTTATGCAGGAATTGAATTTAGAACTAATTTTATTAAATCTACACTCGATCTTGAGAAGATTTTAGCACATTGATAAATAAGAATTTGTGCCGTATTTGTAGATACAAGATGGGCTTCGCCCTAGTGATGCAATAGTTAAAGCACTCAGCTGCTAACTGAAAGGCTGTCTGTTCAAATCCACCAACCTCTCCGAGGGAGAAAGATGGGTCATTCAGCTCCTGTAAAAATTACAGCCTGAGAAACTTTATGAGGCAGGTCTAGTCTGTCATTTAGGGTCTGAATTTCACTGAGTCAGAATTTCAACAGCAAGGGTTTGGTGTTTTTGGTTTACATGGGAAATAATATTTACTAAAACAAAGTATAATGTATACTAAATTGTTTTAAAAAGAAGAGTAATGCAGTCTTTAAATGCAAATGGTGCTTTATGGACAGATTCTTATTAAATAACCAGAAAACCATACACTATATTTTACCTAAAATGCCAAAGATGGTAAGGTACACTATTATGTTACATCCTCCAAAATAATAATAAGGTAACAAAATGACTTGTTATTACATCTATTTTAATATGCATGCTAATATTTTCAGGGAAGTTGAAATATAGGAAAAAAAAATTAGAAGCATGAATCACCATATTTCCACAGGGGTTGTACTTTTTAACATTGGATTATGGAAGTTACTGCATCAAATCCTGTGAGATCCATTAAAGTGGGGCTTTCTTCTTGTTTTAATTATTGACTATCAACATAATTTACATAAAATTGAATCAATGTTTATAATGAAAAGAATTAAACCTCTAAGCATAGGATATTCCAGTGAGTGCCATCTATAATTAACACATGAAAGGCTAATAAAAAGTTGAAGCACAGTGTTTTTATTTATTTATTTTTTTATTTTTCCCATGCAAGCCTAATAAGGCAATATTCACTGTGCATTTCTTTTTCCTCCTCATCCAGCTTAAACCAATGCTTAATGGAGAGCTGAGAACCCAACTCTACAAACTGATCTACATCAATAGGATGCAGACAGCTGCTAATGATGCTTGGCGGTGTTTTCAGATGCATTTACCGGCAGCATCCCATCCCTCCAGACAAGAGTTATTGGGGACACATCTTGAAAAGCACACCGTGCCACAGAGAACGCATGCAGATGCCTGGTGCTAGAGACCACATTTAATCACCTCCTGCTTGTGACCATTTGGCAGCTTCGGGAAAGTTCTCTCCTGAACCAGCTCCCAGAAGCTGAGCTATTACAGTGCTAATTAAAGAAAGTACATGGAAGACATGAACACTAGGAGTCTGGGGTAATTGGCTACAAAAAAGACAAGGTTGACACACATCACTTTGTAGGCTGCTCCTGATTAGACTCTAATTCGAATACCAATATTTCACTGCACGCCAAGGGCCTCTGGGAGAAGAAGCTGCCTCTCTCTCGGTTGTCTGGATGGCTCTTGTGTGAAATGGGAAAATAGCAGTTTTATGTTGTATTGAATCTCCCGACATCTCTGGGATCAACATGGAAGCCCACGGCAATGTGCCTGTGCATCCTGACAGGATTTATTAAAGATGAGGGAAAAGAGTATCATTTAATGAAACAAATAAGTCATTCTCTGTGACAGAAGTCACTCAGCAAGCCCATCACAAAGCGACAGCCATTGTGTTTGAAGGGCTTACCTGGTGCCTGGTTAACCAGTTCAAAACGTAACACGTCTCGTCCACATCAACTTCTCGTTTTCTTCATAAATGAAACACTTACAGTAAAATAGGCTAAGAAGGACAGAGGGAGAAGAAATGGGACAAAGGGAAGAGAAATGGGTTTATGAAAGTTTTGAAGCATCTACCACACTCCAGACACTTGCAGGAACTCTACACAAGCACCATTTTGTTCAATCCAATCAATTACCCAGTTAATCTGGTGCTAAAGGCCTACCTCGTTTTATTACCCATTTCAGATTTTTCAGAATGCTATTGCACACCTAGCAGATTAAACTCCAAAACTGCAAACTCACTGCCATCAAGTCGATTCTGATTCATAGTGACCCCCATGGGTTTCCGAGGCAGTAAATCTTTACAGAAGTTGTTGTTAAGTGCCACCGAGTTGTCTCCGACTCATAGTGACCCTATGCCCAGCAGAATGAACACCTCCAAGTCCCGCAACAGCTCCGTGATCCTTACTATACTTGAGCCCATCACCCCAGCCACTGTGTCAATCCATCTCATTGAGGGCCTTCCCGTCCTTAGTTAACCCTCCACCTTGCCAACCACGACATCCTTCTCCAGGGAATGGTCCCTTCTGACAACATGACCAAAGTAGGTAGGTGAGATGAAGCCTGGCCATTTTTGCTTCCAAGGAGCATTCTGGCTGCACTTCCTCCAGAACAGATCCGTTAGTTCCTTTAGCGGTCCACGGTACAGCATGCTTCTCCAGCACCACATCTCAAAAGCATCCATTCTTCTTTGGTCTTCCTTATTCATTGTCCAGCTCTCACATGCATATGAGGTGATTGAAAATATCATGGCTTGTGCCAGGCTCACTTTAGTCCTCAAGGGGACATCTTTTCTCCTCAGCACTTGAAAGAGGTCCTTTGCAGCAGACTTGCCCAGTGCTATACATCATCTGATGTCCCGACTGCTGCCTGCATTGGCATCGATTGTAGAACCAAGCAATGTGACGTCTTTGACAACTTCAATATTCTCTCCACTCATCATGATGCTGCTTACAGGTCCGGTGGTGAGAATTTTTGTTTTCTTTATATTGAGATGTCATCCATACTGCAGACTGTAATCTTCAGTCTTCACCAGTAAGTGCTTCAAGTCATCCTCACTTTCAGCAAGCAAAGTTGTGTCACCGGCATATTGCAGGTTGTTAATGAGCCTTCTTCCAATGCTGATGCCATGTTCTTCTTCACATAGTCCAGCTTCTTGGATTATTTGCTCAGCATATAGATTGAATAAGTATGGGGAAAGGATACAATCCTACGCACTCCCTTCTTGACTCTAAACCATGCAGTGTCACCTTATTCTTTTTGAACAACAGCCTCCTGGTCTATGTAACGGTTCCTTGTGAGTACAATTAAGTGTTCTGGAATTCACAATCTCCTCAATGTTATCCACAATTTGTTATGATCCACACAATCAAATGCTTTTGCATAGTCAATAAAACACAAGTAAACATATTTCTGGTATTCTTTGCTTTGAGCCAAGATTCATCTAACATCAGCAATGATAGCCTTTGTTCCTTATCCCCTTCTGAATCCAGCCTGCACCTCTGGAAGTTCCCTGTCAATATACTGCTGTAACCATTTTTTATTTATCTTCAGTAAGAT
>NW_006922323.1:811641-812289 GCF_000298275.1 Orycteropus afer afer
TCCTTGTCTTTGAGATGAGGTCTCAGTATGAGCTTGCAGTCAAAGTGCTTGCTTGGAAGCGAGGTTTCAAGCCACTCCACAGGCCTCAGCAGACAGGGGGCGCTAGTCTGCAAACAGGTACAGAATCCTTTACCTTTCCAGAAAATGCTTGAGCAAGCAATGAGCAGTTCCTGGACCCCTTGCAGGAAATGGGCCATGGGAAGAGGCTTTCAGTGATGGACCAGCTGAAACGGAAACTTGGGGGAGGAGAAAGATTGGGCTTTAACTTATTTTTTGTGCTCTTTTCTTCCCACCACTCAGCTTTGGCCCCCTCCTTTTAAAATATTCAGTAAAGTCCTACATGGTGTTTGTATTAGTGAAGTGTTTTTTGGGAAATTGAAAGAGCTGTTGAGGAAGCACATATTAACCTGGGAGCCAGAGGAAGAAGCTACCATGATCATCTAAGTATCTAGTATTTTTCAGAAATAGGATGAGTTGAAGGGTAGAGCATTAGTCACTTTAGAATATGGGAATCAGCAGATGACAAAGACCAGAGTTCCAGGTGGTGAGGGGAGCCTGGTGAGTGTCAGTACTGGATAATGTACTTAGAAGCCAAGACATCTGCAAGACTATCAATAGAGAGACAAGCATGAGCACAGCCTTACTATG
>NW_006922323.1:816444-827214 GCF_000298275.1 Orycteropus afer afer
CTATGAGTTGGAAACGACTCGATGGCACTTAACAACAACACCAAGAACAATGCTCTGAGTGAAAAGGGAAACTGAGGCAGACGTGAAAATTGAATTTTAATGTGTTAAATGCACTCCCCAAAATCAGAAAGCAACGTTTTGAATACAGATATCAATTAGAATTTAAATGTGATTCTTTAGCACTTTTCTACAATATCAATATCTTTTCAAGACACTAAAAAGACAAATGGTGCTTTTAGCTAGATGTGAATATTTATAAAGAGTTGCACATCCTCATCTGAAAGTCAGGATATGGTACAGCTTAACCAAATGCTTAACCACCTCCTACAGACCCACCAGCCACTCCTCGGAAGGAAGATGGGGCAATCTATTTCTGTAGTGATACTGCCTCGGAAACCCAAGGAGGGCTCACTATGAGTCGAGTCCAATGCCACGGCCCATAACAACAACACAGATGAGTAATGCATGAAAAAGTAGCACTAAATTTCACCAAGCATAAAAGTACATTGATTTTAAATGAACACTAAATAAGCCGCATATTTAAAACTAATTTTGCAGATTAATTTCAGGAGAGACTATGTAAAATAGGTTAACTAAAAAGAGAGACAAAGTTTATAAATAATGACTTTAACATCAACTACCTCAGCATTGAGTAGAATTCCTTCTTGGTTAGTAATAATGTCCTTAAAGGGAATTTTTCTCTTTATTGAAAGATAGACATATTAGTTTCTCATGGTGTGTAACAAATTACCACAATCTCAGCAGCTTGAAACAACATCCATGTATTTCTCAAAGTTTCTATTGGTTAAGAGTCTGGGCAAAACATAGCTGGTCCTGTGCTCAGGATCTGACAAGACTACAGCCAAGATGGTGGCTGGGCTGCATTCTCATCTGGAGCTCAACTGGGGAAATATCTGCTCTCATTTCCACTCAGGTAGGGAAAAGGGCTGTGGATTCTTGCTGACTGTTAGCTGTAGGCTTCTCTCCACAACTACAGGCCACCTAAAATCCCTAGAGGCCACCAACAGTCCTTGCACATGGCCACTTACTTCATCAAACCAATAAGGAAAACCTCTGCTGCTTGGAATGTCTCAACTCAGAGAAGATGCATTCCATCATAAAATGCACCTGATGA
Source organism: Orycteropus afer afer (assembly GCF_000298275.1). Classification (NCBI taxonomy): domain Eukaryota; kingdom Metazoa; phylum Chordata; class Mammalia; order Tubulidentata; family Orycteropodidae; genus Orycteropus; species Orycteropus afer. The sequence continues at coordinate 817,580 of NW_006922323.1, forward strand.
AGGGAGGCCAACCCACAATCATCTGCTTTATGACTAATTCAGTACCACCTGATGTCAGAGGATCTTCATCTCATTTTTGTCAGGGTGGTGATGACTCTTCACTTTGCTGTCTTCTGTTGGCTAGAAGCAAGTCACAGATTGCACCCACACTCAGGCAAAGGGAAGTATATAGAGTGAACACTAGAGGTTGGGAATTAGGGGTCATGTAGGATGTGTCCGGCACGATAGGTGTGGGATATTGTTTACCAGTGAGAGAGAATCATTTAGACAAGAAGGAAGCAGGACTATGCATTGGCTGCCTCCCTCTTAGAAACAGCATCAGGTCCTTCAACAAGTGGCTGTTGAGATGCTCTCTGTGTGTGTGGTGGCCGTAGGTTGTCATCGCTTGTGCCAAAGCTTCAGACACTGAGCAGCCTGCAGTGCCCCCAGGCTTCCCTGAGTTTGCTCCAGTCTCCTTGCTCTTGACATGCCTAAAGTTGTAAACATGCAGATATGAAACCCATTATACATTCTAAGACACAGTGAAGACACTATTTTTAAAGTTAAAATATTCAAATTTATGTGAAGGATTATATCCATAAGGCCATACGGTCATTTTTATCTGCTTCGGGGAATCAGTCTGTATAAAGGCAATCATCAGCTGTTCATTCCAGGCAGGAAAAGCTCCTGGAAGACTTAGCCCACAGAAGAAGTCACTGTGTGTGTGAATGTGAAAGAGAGAGAGTGTGTGTGTGTGTGTGTTAATCTTGAAACAATCATCTAAAACACCAGAAATAATTGGGCAAAATATGTCATCACAAATGTTGTCTACATCTCTGTAATTCTTAAAAGAGGAAATCTTACTAGCTGTGGAGAGTAAATGCAATACCCAGCTGACAAGAAAAGTAAAGACAAAATGGGGTGATGGCATGCATATCATATATGTCATAGGTAGCAATTTTATTCCAAAATAAAATGAAAATACAGTAGCTTACATTCTAAATGCCAAACCTAAATATTTTTCAAACACTGATAAATCTGTCGTTGTGGTTAACTGTCACGGAGTTGGTTCTGACTCATAGCGACACTATATGCAACAGAACAAAACATTGCCTGGTGCTGTGCCATCCCCACAATAATTGCGATGTTTGAGCCCATTGTTGTAGCCATTGTTTCAATCCATCTCATTGAAGGTCCTCCTCTTTTCTGCTGCCCCTCTACTTCGCCAAGCATGATGTCCTTCTCCAAGGACTGTCCCTCTTGACAACACGCCCAAAGTGTGGGAGCCAAAGTCTGGCCAGCCTCACTCTGAAGGCACATTCTGGCTGTACTTTTTCCAGGACAGATGACAGACACACAGCAAGAAAATCCCCATACCCACAGACACAGGCATAGTTATAGTAATAAAACATCATATTGTTTTCAAATTTAAGTACAAATAATATGTTTGGTGCATTGATTAGTAAGCATTCAGAAAGGAATTTTCTCTTCCTCAATTCCAATACCAAGGGGAAAAAAAAAAAAAAAATCAGTCTGACGTGGGCTTGTTCTTAAGTGAGAAGAGGGGTCACTGGAGGGAGTCACAGCTCCATCTGGACGTTGGCTGGGGTGGAGGGAGGAACTGTGGTCCTGTGTGTTTTGAAAAAAGTATTATTGTCATTCATTTCTCTCCCCTCTTCAAAAACATTGACTCCTAGAACAATAGTGAGAAATAGATAAAGTAGTTGTTTGGATGTCAAATAATCCTATGAACAAGTCTTTAAGGTTGTGTTTTTGTTATGTGCTGTCGAGTCAGCTCGGAATCATAGCAACCTTATGTATAAGAAAACATAACACTGCCCAGTCCCTTGAAAGTTTGGGGACTATTAACCTTGTTCTGATATTTAAATTTAATAGCAGTTTTTTTCAGTGCTCTCAGTAGTCTTAAAAGTTCACACTCAGGTTCTCCATCTCATTCTGAATGTGCAGCACCAAGGCCAGTGCTATGAGCTGATTGTTGCTGGGGTGGGGCACATGGCGGACCACAGGGTTACAGGGGCGTGACCAGAAGCCAGGAGAAATGAACTCCTGAGCCCGTCCAGGGACTGAGCCCTGAGCTCTGCTCTCTCTCACTGCCTACACTGCAGCTAGTGTCTGGGACAAGCTAACACCTTCGATCTGCAACAAAAACACGTATGATATTTAAACAATTGAAATTGGACCAAAAGGCAGACCATCACCTTGACATAGGTCAGAGGATTGTGCAGAAGTAAGTAAGATCCGCCCCCCCATACCAGGTGATATGGATTTAGTCATAAAGGGGATTATTGTGGGTGGCCTTGCCCTCATCAGGTGAAAGTTGCAAAATGTTTTACTTTGTTTGCTTTGAGTGAGTTGCCATTATAATTTTATTAGTTAATAATTCAACATATATCATGTGCTTTGATAGATAATTGTTATAGATAATTAGTATAGTTTTATGGGAAATGAATCTGATAGTAGCATGGATAGAGCTGGTTTTAACGCATTCTTGTGTCCACTGATGAGTATCATTACTGTCCGACTTTGTGGGTTCAGGCTCAGTCCCATTGCATGACAGCTGAGAGAGTTTTTCCAGCTAATACCGTTGAGGGGGGTGGATGCTTCTGCAATGTGTAATTCTCTAAAATACATTCCAGTCTTATGTTCATAATCATAGAGATTTGGCATCAAAATTATCATCTGCAAGCTGGGTGTGTCCTTCCACTTTGTTGAAAGCCTATTGGAAATCACCTCCTTGTGAAGAGTTTTGATAGCAGGCATTGAGGGCCCTGCACTCCCTGAACACACACACTTTGATGTGAGTGTATGCCCGGCATCTGAGGTCTTTGGGATGGAGCTGTTTATTCTGGACTAAACGTCACAGTGCTGTCTGATCAGGCCTCTGTAAGGGGCAGGAGAACAAGGACATGAAAGGGGCGGTGGGAAGGAAGAATGGGAATCCAAAATGCCGCTGACCTCAGGCCTGTACTCAGATACCTCATCTCAGGAAAGAAGGAACATGGACATTGAGAATCTGGAAAGCGAAATTCTGGAAAAAAGATGACTGATGTAGAGAAGTCTGCTTCTGAGCAGGTCCATAAGGGGTTCCAGTTGAGCAAACAATTGTTGTGAGTTACATAAAGATGAGCATGCTGATTCAGAGTCAAATATGTTGTACAGCCTAAGACATGGCAGATCCTATCTCCTTCAAATATATTATCTCACTTCATGTTGACATACTCTGTGTAAAATACATACAACTTTCTTTACTTTACAGGCAAATTCTCTAGGCTCAGGAAATTCAACTGACTGGTTTACAATAACACTCTAGTAAGAAATTGGGATTAGAACACAGGACTACTGTGTATTTAAAGCTCTCCTCGTGTCACTGTGGTGTTCATAAAGGAGCCCTGGTGGCACAATGATTAAACACTTGGTTGCTAATCAAAAGGGCAGGAGTTGGCACCCACAAGCCACTCAGCAGGAAAAACTTGAGGTAATCTGCTTCCATAAAGATTTACAGTCTGGGAGATCCTGTAGGTCAGCTGTATCTGTCCTATAATGTAGCTCTTAGTTGGAATCTACACAATGGCAGTGGGTTTTTTGTTGTTGTTGTTGTTATTTGCCATTGAGTCAGCCCTGACTTCTAGCGACCCCTCCTTGGGTTTCCGGGGCAGTTATCACTACGGAAGTGTTTTTTAGTCTTGATTTTTTTTTTTTTTTTGCCTTTCTGTTTTCTGTTTCATTTCTTTCTGCTCAAATCTTTTTTTTTTTTTTTTTTTTGGTGTTCATACTGAGAATAATCACAACATGCTCAAATATTCATTGTTCAAAATATTTAAATCATGCATAATTCTGAGTGTTTTTTCCTAATGAAAATGGCCTTATGCAACCTCGTTGCCATACCAGCATGTTCTGCCGACCCAAGGAAAGGGCCGAAGGCCTTTCTCATTTTTGGAATCTAGTTCACATCATAAGGGCAAACTCAAGTTCACATGACATTTACATAAAACCCTTCCATTCTCCCCATTTTGCCAATAGCCTAATGATCATCCCAAAACAGCCTCATTATAATCTCATGAATCAGAGAATGCCAGAACAAAAGAAATTTTTTCCAAGAACTTTTCTCTTGCTACAACTATATTAATACAGCCCAAACAGCAAGTAGCTAATTAAAACATGCAGAGGCTTTAACCAGTAACCTTGTAGAAATACAATATAAACTGAAATATTTTGCTTGAACCTTAATTAAGACTGAAGAGAGATCAATGCTATCATATGAAGGTGAAGGAAATCATAGCCCCATCAGTGAAATACAAGAGGGCATGCGCCCAACTTTGCCATTCTGATGACTTCAAGCACACAAGGACCAGTGAGGTGTGGCAGGTGGGAGACATTAAACCATTAAAATTTATATTTGCATGAGGGAGGGATTCTTATGTTGTCTCTAAAGAGGGAAGAAAAGAGAGGCAGTGGTGTAGTGGTTAAAGCATTTGGCTGCTAACCAAAAGACTGGTTCAAACCCACCAGCCATTCCACAGAAGAAAGATGAAGGAGTTTGCTTCTGTAAAGATTTATAACCATGGCATCCAATGGGGGTCCCTCTGAGTCAGAATTGACTCATTGATGGCAGTGAGTTTGGAGAAAGAAGGAAAAAGCTTCCTGCGATTGTCTCAGACAGTTAATAAGCTATTAATATAAAATTTCTCTTTTATGTCCACTGAATGTGAAATATGAAATTTGTAGAGCATATCCTTTAATTAGAAATGCTATACTATTTAATTTGAAAATGTGTGTGTTGTAAATAATGGAATGTTCTCACTTTACTATGCCTAAAATTCCATCCAAACAAGAAAACCTAAAAAACACTTAGGCAAATTTCTATTATACACTAAGCCCCAACATTTCTTAGGGGCTTATCTGTCTTTCTGTAGATTATTCAAATAAAATATAAAAAGTTGGGATTACCAGAAGTAAAACCAAACACAAGTTATTTCCTTGGCATAGTGTAATTGACTTTTTTAAACTAAATATTCACACTTAATACTATTATTTTACTTTTCCATACTTCAGCTGTCATAGTGACCCACACTGGGTTTCCAAGGCTGTAAATCTTTACAAAAGTAGATCACCCCATCTTCCTCTGCAGAGCAGCTGGTAGGTTTGAACCTCTGACTTGCTGCTTAGCAGGCAGATGCCTTATCCACTACACCACTAGGACCTCTTGTTAAAAATATATAGGAAACTTAATTCTGTGTTCCAACATAGTAGATGCTCTTCAGCTGCATTATGTATATATAAACTAATTGTTGTGGTTGTGAGGTGTCATCTCAGCAGTTCTGACTCACAGAGACCCTATTATAACAGAAGGAAACACCACCAGGTTCTTCCCCATCCTCACAATCCCTGCTGTGTTTCAGCATTGTTGCAGCCACTATGTCAATCCATCTCATTAAGGGTCTTCTTTTTGGCTGGCCATCAACTCCACCAAGATATTTTCCTTTACCAGATACTGGTCCCTTTTCCTAACATGTCCAAAATACACAAGACAAGGTGTCATCATCCTCCCTTCCAAGGAGCATTTTGTTTGTACTCCTTGAATACAGGTGTCTTCATTCTTCAGCATCCATGGTATACTTAATATCTTTCACCAACACCATAATTCAAACACATCAATTTTTCTTCAATGTTTCTTATTCATTGTCCAACTTTCACACATCCATAAGGTGATTGAAATTACCATGGCTTGGGTCAGGCCCACCTTAAACACATTTGCTGTTTAACACTTTGGTTAAAATTGGTCTTTGGCCATTTTTTTTTTCCCCCAATGTAATACATAGTCTGATTTCTTGACTGCTGCTACCATGGGCTTTGATTGTGGATACAATCAATGAAATCCTTGATATCTTCAACCTTTTATGCATTTGTCATGATTCCTTCCTGATCAAGTTGTGAGGATTTTATTTCCTCTGTGTTGAGCTGTAATCCATATAGAAGCCTGTAATCTTTGATCTCCATAAGTAAGTGCTTCAAGTCACCTTCTTTGCTTTCAGCAAGAAAGGTTGCTTCACCTACATATCAGAGGTTGTTAGTGAATCTTCTTCCAATACTGATGCCACACTCTTCTTTACATAGTCCATCTTCTTGAATTATTTGCTCAGCACACAGTTTGAATAAGTATGGCAAAAAGATACAACCCTGATGTACACCTTTCCTGATTTTAAACCACGGAGTAGTCGCTAGTTCTGTTTGGACAACTGCCTCTTGGTCTATGAACAGGCTCTGCATGAGCACAATTAAGTGTTATGAAATTCCCATTCTTTGCAATATTATCCATAATTTGTTGTGATTCACACAGTCAAATGCCTTTGCATAATCAAATACCTGAAGAGAAGAGGGAGTGTTCTATATTGCAGAAACACTGCTGGCCTCCAAATCTAGAGAACTGAGATTAACCATAAAAGCTATCTGTTGTGATTTTTTATTACCACTAACTCAGAGGCTTACAGGGAAACAAATTGATTAGCTTACAATTTTGGACATCAGAGTCTGAAATGGTTCTCATTGGGTGAAAATCAAGGTGTTGGCAAGATCACGTCCCTCCTGGAGTCTTTAGGGGAGAATATGTGTGGTTGCCTTTTCCAGCTTCTAGAACCTTCCCACACTCCTAGGGCCCTCTTCCATTTTCAAGGCCTGAAACGTCCACTGAGTCTTTCTTACACTCCCATTTCTCTTACTCTCTCTCTTCTGCGTCCCTCTACCACCTGTGGTTGCTTTAGGTTCTTCTGGGTAATTCAGGAGAACGCCATCTCCCGGTCATCTGATGCTGTTGTTGTTGGTCGCTGTCATGGCTGTTCCAACTCACGGCAACACTATGTCCAACAGAATGAAACGTTGCCCAGCCCTGTGCCACCTCACAATCATTGCCATGTTTGAGCCCCTGGCTGTAGCCACTGTGTCCATTCAGTTCCTTTAGGGACATCTTCCTTTTCTCAGACCCTCTACCTTACTTGGTATGTTGTTCTTCTACAGGGACTGGTCCCTCCTGGTAATATGTCCAAAGAACATGAGACGAAGTCTCGCCATCTGTGCTTCTAAGGAGCTTTCTGACTGTACTTCTAAGACAGATTTATTTGTTGTTCTGGTGAACTTAATTCCCCTTTGCCATTTAACAGAACACATTCAAAGGATCTGGGATATTAGGATGTGCGATATTTGGGAGACTTATTCTGCCTACCATGCGATCTAGCTGAAAATTATAAGGAATCTGAATATGCAATGTCTCACCTAAGTAATGGGAGAAAATAATGTCTATCTGTAAAGTAAGAAGATGAAACATGATAATGTATAAATCCTCTGTGTCCAGTGGACTTCATACTTACCATAGGGAGGAAGGTGCTAAAGGGATTTTGTAGGATTCCACTCAGTGTGTAACCTAGGCTTAAACATCTCCATTCATTACTCTTCTGGGTTAAGACTTTCCATTCTCCTGAAAATGTACATCTCAGTACACTCATTGCATTTCCCCACTGCACAAAACAATTCACTGCCTTTTTCAAACATCTTATGAATCTGGAAAAATCCAGATTTGCAAGAGCTAATGCATGTCTTCATCTATTTATGAAGTTGGTTGGGCAATTATTATTCTTTGTGAAAACATGCCCACTCAATTTATTTTCAAAGAATTCACAAATAAATCTATAATAAGCATTCCAGAAAATTGCTCAACATTCTCTGTCTATAAATTGGAACCACTTCCTATTTATGGAAATCTTTATAGATTTTCATGTATTTGTTCAAGTTTGAATATTCAACCCAGACCTACTTAAGACGATCAGAGGCTACAGTGTAATGGGTGGAAACCAGACATCTACTCCCCACCTGTGTGATGGTGGGCCAGTTACTGGTGAATTTTAAGCAGAGTTTTTTTTTTTTTTTTTTTCCCTCTTCTTATTTAGTTCTCTAGGCTATAAAATCTCTCCTCACAGGTGCATGGCCTTTGTACTGTATTCTTAGTATGTGATACAAGCAACTGACATAATAATAACATCAATAATGATGATAATTTTGATTATTATAAGTTCACATTGAGTCAGCTCCAACCAACAGTGACTCCACTACAACAGAACAGTACATTACCCACCCGCTGCCATCTGCACGGTCATTGCTCTGCTCAAGTACACTGCTGCATCTGCCATTGTTGTGAGTGCCTTCCAACCTGGGGGATCCTCTTCCAACACTATATCAAACGATATTCTGCTGTGATCTGTAGGGTTGACACTGGCCAGTTTTCAAAGGAGGCCTACTGGAGCAATGGGTAAATACTTGGTTCCTAACTGAAAGACTGGTGGTTGGAACCCACCCAGTCGTTCTGTAGGGGAAAGACCTTGCAATCTGTTCCTGTAGAGATTACAGCCTTCGAGACCCTGTGAGGCAGTTCTGCTGTGTCACTTGGGGCCACTGTGACTTGAAATTGACTTGACCACACCTCCCAACAACACAAAGAACTTTCGGAAATAGATCATCCAGCTCTTACTCCGAGAGCTCCACTGACAATAATAGAGACTTAATAATGGCTTCCTAAATTAATGAAAATAAAATAAGAATTCATGAATTCTGCGTTATCTCTGTAATCCATGAACATTATAGAACTTTTTACAAACACCAGTCTATGCCTCTTCTAGAATGTTTCTGTGTGTGCTGAACATCAAAATATTTTTAGGTTTCATAAGCTTTAAAATAGTATTTTTGAAGTTTTTTTTTTTTTTTTTTAAAAAAAAAGGTCCAAAATTGTATAGGCTTTCTGATTACATATTTAGGTTATTTTTTAATGCATTCTTATTTATCTTTCATGTTTTCACATGCGTTTCAAAAATGGGAGCTCCTCAGAAACCTGCATGGGTAGGTCCATTGTGTTCTCTATCTATACTCCTGCTTCTAGCATGAAAGACTTACTTTCATCTTCATGTCCCATCATTTTTTACTATATTTCTCTTAAGCACTTGGACCTTCAGGCCTATGGGCTCTCTCATCCTTTTGAAGCTGCCCTCTGTCTCCCACGGCATTGCTTTTTCCGGGTACCTTTCCACCTTTCTGACATTTCCCTTTCTGTGTGCTTTTTAGCTTCTGGATTGAATTATAGGCATCCTCTTCCCCTCCATGTTTCCTGTCTTTGTTTCAACCACAGCTGCTTTGCCTGTGTTCCCAAAATCTATCTCTATTTCTGAATCCCTGGTTCCTTGTTTCTAATTAGCTGTTGGAAACTTTCATCTGTGCATTTCTAATGTGATAAAACTCTATTGATGTACAGTTACTAGAAGTCTATGCAAGATCATCCCTGAAATATCTCCACCGAGCTATCAGGGTCACAAAAACCAAGTTTACCTCTGGCTCACAACCAAGGATTGGACCAGATCAAACTGACTTGGGCAGGACATAAATAGGTATGCTCAGTTCAAGATACCCATAAGTGTTGGTAGATTTTTGTTAAATAACTGTGTTATTACACCTTTCTTCTAACAAATTTCACCCTTTGCTTATCCTAAGATTAACATTATTTATGTGTCCCTTCTTTTTTAAACTTATTTTAATTTTTGTTACTGAGAATATTCCCAACAGAAAACCAATTCAACAGTTTCTACATGTACAATTCAGTG
>NW_006922323.1:855642-856264 GCF_000298275.1 Orycteropus afer afer
TATCAGTCCCTGGAGAAGGACATCATGCTTCGTAAAGTAGAGGGTCAGTGAAAAAGAGAAAGACTCAAAGAGATGAACTCGTGGCTGCAACCATGAACTTAAAACCAGCAGTGACTGTGAGGATGGCACGGGACCAGGCAGTGTTTCATTCTGTTGTACATTGGGTCGCTGGGATGGAATCAACTTGATAGCATCTAACAACTGCAACAGGAGCTCTGGTGGCATAGTGCCTTAGGCACTTGACTGCTAACCAGAAGCCTGGCGGTTCAAACCCACCAGCCACTCCTCGGAAGGAAGGTTGGGCAATCTACTTCCTTAGTGATACCGCCTCAGGAACCCAAGGAGGGGTGTCTATGAGTCAGGACCGACTCGATGGCACATAACAACAACAACAACAACAGCAACCTGTACAGGAGCAGAGAGGCAAGTCTTTCTTCCAGTCTAACTGCCAGTCCTTCAATTAATGGCCAATTGCCTGGCTACTGTGCGACCGGGGCTTCTTGCTCCTTGTATAAACCAAAACCAAACCCACTGCCATCGAATTGATTTTAACTCATAGCAATCTTAGAGGACACAATAGAACTTCCCCATAGGGTTTCTAAGGCTATAAATCTATACAAAA
>NW_006922323.1:857819-859308 GCF_000298275.1 Orycteropus afer afer
TTGAAATGGATAAAATACATTTTAAAAGAATGGCAATGAAATTCATACAAAAAATCAATTTGAACATTTAAGCTCATCCTCTTTCAAAACGTTAACAAAATGCTCTGCTGCAGAGACCATTGGTGCGGATGGAGAGACTATCCAGCACCACGTTTTCACACTGGATTCAAGTACGTCCTTACTGTCTGCAAAAGGCCTATGAATGTACTTTCCTGTGAGAGGAAAATGCATACCAGGTAGATCACCATGACTGTTTATGCCACAGATTGCGTTTGTTAGAAGTTGTAATGGACGTGGTCAGACATCCCTGCTCTGTAGGCTCTGTCTTAAATATGTATTGAATTGCTATCAGACAGTGCTCATCAGGTTTCTAAACAAAGTTTCAGGGCGGGATCCTCCTCGAGAGCCAAGAATCTCCTGTTTATGAAAAGCTGTTGTTGCTATGATGCTGTCAAGTTGATTCTGGCGCAGTGACCCCACGTACAACAGACCTCACACTGCCAGTCCCGCGTCATCCTCCCAATTTGCTTTGCTGGAGCTGCTCATGGCAGCCACTGTGTCAATCCATCCCATTGCGGGTCTTCCTCTTCTTCTCTGAACCTTCACTTCACCAAGAGTGATAGCCTTTTCCAGAGAATGGTCTCTTCTGACACCACCAAAGTTAGCGAGATGAGGTCTGGCCATTCTCACTTCTAAGGAGGATTCCAGCTGCACTTCTTCCAGGATAGATTTGTTCTTTCTGCTGGTAGTCTGTGGTATTTTCAGTATTTTTCACCAACACCATAATTCATAGACATCAATCCTATTTGGTCTTCCTTTTCCATTGCCTATGTGTCACATGCATGTGAGGTGACTGAAAATACCATGGCTTAGGTTTGGTGCACCTTAGTCTTCAAAGTGACATCTTTGCTCTTCAACACTTGAAAGAGGTCTTTGCAGCAGATTTGTCCAGTGCAATATGATGTTTGATGTATTGACTGTTGCTTCCATGACTATTGATTATGGATCCAATAAAATGAAATCTTTGACAACTTCAAAATTTTTTCCATTTATCATGACATGCTTAGTGTCAGTTGTGAGGATTTTCATTTTCTTTATGTCGAGGTATAATCCATAGTGAAGACTATAGTCTTTGACCTTCATCAGCAAAGGTTTCAAGTCCTCTTCACTTTCAGCAAACAAAGTTGTGTCATCTGCATATCACATGCTGTCAATGAGTCTTCCGCCAATCCTGATGCTACATTCTTTTTCATATAGTCCAGGTTCTCAGATTATTTGCTCAGCATACAGATTGAATAAATATGGTGAAAGGATACCTCCCTGATGCATGCCTTTCCTGACTGCAAACCATTCAGTATTCTGTTGTTTTATTTGAATGACAGCCTCTTGGTGTATGTCCAGGTTTCTCATGAGCACAATTAAATGTTCTGGAATTCCCATTCTTCACAATGTTTTCCTTAGTTTGTTATGATCTACACAGTAGTATCCC
>NW_006922323.1:860944-863406 GCF_000298275.1 Orycteropus afer afer
TTTGATTTGTTTTCATTTCATGGGTCATCAGAAGGTACCAATTGCTGGAGAAAGACATCATGGTTAGTAAAGTGCAGAGTCAGCAAAGGCAAGGAAAATCCTCAATGAGATGGAGGGGCACCATAGCAACAACAATAGACTGAAACATACCAAGAGTCATGGAGGTGGTGCAAGCCAGCAACATCTCCCTCTGTTATACATGAGGTCATCAGGAGTTGGGGCTGACTCACTGACTCGATGACTAACAGCAATTATTCCTAAAATGGCTACAACAACCTGTGATTCTGTAGTTTCACAACGTGATACAGATTACACAAATTTCCATGGCCTGAAAAGATTCCACACAGGTAAAGGGAGATGTTGACAGGTTGTATCAGCTGTGTGTCCGAGGGTAGAACAGAGCAGTGGAGAGCCCTGCAAGGCTGTGACCTTCTGTCTCATTTGCATCCTGACGATGCTGTGTCACTATGACTACTCCAGGAGCACAGACACAGCCCTGGACAACCTAACTCCTCCTGCTAGAGAGATGCACCTTAAAGATTTCAGAAAGCACTTCAGCTCATTTAAAACGGAACCATTTTCTGCAATTGGTTAACAAAATGCACTGTCTTTTAAAATAAATCCTTTGTTCTAAGACAGTTTTAAAATTTGAGGGGGAAAAACTTCAAGATAAATATTACAGGGGTATATGTATGCCATACATCAAGAAAGATTATCTCCCTCTGTGACTGCAGAGATGAATGTTATTATATTCCTTTTAGGCACATTTCTTTTTAATTTATTAATGCTTAATAAAATATTAATCACAAGAATAATAGAGGTTTGAGGCAGAGGAGGGTGTGTGTGTGTGTGTCTATGTGTGCATGTACCATCCTGAGAAGTCTGGGCTGTAATGTCCAAAATTTGACGCCACATTAATGAAGGCACTCTTGTTAGTTGAATTCTGGTTTCATTCAACCAAATGAGGACTTAGCTCCATAGAAATTCTGACTCTGATAAGCCCAAATAAGCCAAGAGAAATTTGCTTCCATTAAAGTTAACAACATCTCTCAGAAAGACACAAGATTGCCAATTATATTTCACCTTCATTTTAAGGCTAGAATTTTAAAGATGAGTTTAATAATATTATTTCTTCTTAATCATTAAGCTTCTTCAGATAATTGACACACAGTAATGTTTGTGGATAAAATTGTTAGGCTTTGCAGAGTGTGGATAATTAAAAGGCTGCTTTCAGTATATTCATTTGTATTCTTCAATTTAGGGAGATCGCTGAGTGCAAACTCTAGAACCAGCAGCTTTAATCCAAAGCCTAGCCACCAAATGATTCACCATGTGACCTAGGACAAATTGTTTAATATCTATAGGTACCAGTCTTCTTATACATGCCATAAGATTAAGAATACATTATCATGTAATTCTATTTCAGGCCTAAAAAATGCATGGTAAGTACTAGAATAGAAGCTTATATATAATAACTACTACAAATGTTGCTTGTTATCATCAATATTAAAATTCATAAAAATACACTGAGGATGTACTATGTGCCAGGAATTTCTTAATTTTGAATAAAGGAATTTTTTAAGAGTGCATAAAACATTCAATAAAATATACACAATTCCTTTCATCATTTTAGTGGGTCAGATGAACAATACATACTGAAAATAAGGAAAACAAAGTATTTAAATGAGAAGTGCTAAGGAGAAGATATATTAGGAGAGGAAACAGGCAATGTCGGAAGGTACTGAGAGTTTGGACAGGATAGTCATGCCGAGTATTTTACAGTTGTCCCGGAGTGGCGTACTGCCTAAGGCATTAGCTACTAACAAGAAGGCTGGCAGTTCAAACCCACTTAGCCACTCCTTCGAAGGCAGACTAGACTGGGCAATCTACTTCTGCAGAGATACCACCTCGGAAACCCAAGGAGGGGTCGCTATGAGTCAGAAAAATGACTTGACGGCAGTGAGTTTGGTTTGGTTTTGGTTTTTGTATACTACTTGGTGACATGCAGGCTGCAAACCACATTTCGTAGTTTGCTAGGTAGTGCAAACAGTTAACTACTCACCTCCTACTCTAAAGTGTGGTGGTTTGACCCACATTGATTTGCTTTGGAAGACAGGCCACGTGGTCAGCTTCCAAAGGCCACAGCCTTGAGAACCCTTGGGAGTCATTATATTCCACGTACATGAGGTTTTCATGAGTTGACACTCACTCCAGGGCAACTAGTTACAAGAAAATCTGCTCTTTGCCAGCTCCTATGAATAGGGGACGCTAGAGGGAGAGAAAACAACAGGAAGAAGAAATTTTCTACTTCCTGCTCACTTCCCACTTTTGCCCTGTCAGTACTATCCCAGCCTTTACTTTTCCCCCAACTTTATTTCTTCCAACATTTGCACCAATCCTATCATATCCCCAGAGAATCAGTTACACCAAATAGCTGGTGCCTCCTCCTCACAGATGCCCTA
>NW_006922323.1:865917-873816 GCF_000298275.1 Orycteropus afer afer
GGTATATGAGTACATGGATATATCAGTGTATGGATATTTTGGATATAGTGTTTCAAGCTTTTATTATGTCATTGACTTGAGAGTGTTGAGTCAATTTGAAACAAGGCACTTGGGGACTTGCTAATAATTCTGCAGTGTCACAACCTGACATATATAGCCCACTTAAAGGAAATTTTAGGATTTACATAGAATTAAGTACACAGCTACAGTTAAACACAGGCAAAACTAAAGGATCTGAATTAGTATGTCCATATTTCAGGATATGATAGTAAATTCAACAATTAGTCAGATTGCTGGTACTGGCTACTAATTGAGTTAAAGGCATTATCATGCCAGATATCAGTGAAAGTCTGGATATACAGTAGACAATACTTACTAAAGTCTTCATAATGTAAGGATACTGAGTACAAAGTAATATAATAAGGCAGAAATCATAAAATAGTAGCTATGATTAAACAAAGTCATTCAATCATTTGCAAGGAAAGAAGAAGATACTAAAGCAAAGGATAACTGAACAATAAAAAGACAAATGTTTGATCATAAAATGGTCAAAGGAGTAAATAGACATTTCTCTAAGAGGACATTCAAATGGCCACCAAACATGAGAAGATGATCAGCATCATTAGAATCAGAGAGATGTAGATTGAAATCACATTGAGATACCATTCTATTATTCCTACAAAGATGACTAAGACAAAAGAATAAATAAAATTACAAGTGTTGGCACGGATGTGCAGAAATTGGTACCCTTATCCATTGTTAGTGGGGATGCAAACTTGCAAAATAGTACAGCCACCGTGGAAAACAGTATGGCAGTTTCTTAAAAAACTAAAAAAAAAAAGAACTACCATGACCTAACAATTTCAGTCTTAGATATATACCAAAAAGACTTGAAAGCAGAGACCCAAAAAGAGATTTGTACACCAATGTTCACTGTAGCATTATTCGTGATACTCAAAAAGTAGAAACAATATAAACATCCATGAACAGATGAATGAATAAACAAAATGTGGTACATACATATAAAGGAATACTACTCAGCCAGTAGAAGAAATGAAGTCTTGAAAGATGCTACACTATGAATGGAGCTTGAAGAGATTTTACTAAGCAAAATAAATCCATCAAAAATGGGCAAATATTATGTAACACCATTTTTTTTAAAAGGCAAGCAAAGACAACTGTATAGGGACCAAAGCTCATTAGTGGTTATATGCGGTAGGAGTTAAGAGGAAAGGGAAGTAAATGGTTGTGGTAGTTAAATTTGTATGTCAAACTGACTGGGCCTAGTTGAGTGGCTGGGCAACTGGAGGTAGTTATTCCCCATGATAAGACTGGCAATCAACTCCATGGTGGGATCTACTACAAGCAGCTGAGTAGCTGCCTTGGGCATGTGGTCTGCTTCCTGTATATAGGAGAAGCTTTGGGAATGGTCTCTAGCCTATGGCACATTTGGACCCTGCAGGTAGCTGTGTTGTTGTTCAGCAGCCAGCCATGCTCAGTTGACCTTGCGACTTACAATGGATTTAAGTTAATGGCCTGCTGTGTGGTTTGGTAACATCAGAACTTTGCTTGTCAACCTTGGGCTTCTCAGCCTCAGCAGCCAGCAGCTGTGTGAGTGAAGAAATGCCTCTAGCTCCAGTGGGCCAGGAGCTGGATCCCAAGGTTGAGGGGCTTTCACCCAGCCTCTAGAGCCTGGCACTTAGAACTTGGACTTAAAGGCTACAAACTGTAAGATAATAAACTCCTGTTTGTTAAGGCCATCCCATTTGTGGTATATTCTTGTCAGAGCAGCACTAGGTACCATGAACAATGGTGATGGGAAAATCACATTGATAAATAATAGAATTGCACAGCCCATGATCATAATAACTGTCAATAAGTTCTACACCTATAAAAAGTTGAGTTGGCAAGAGTTATGCTATAGCTATATTTAGAAAAATAACCAAAAAAAGAGAAAAGCACTTGTTAAGGATGCTTATGTGCTACCATAAACCTCATGGGATTTGATTTGTTGGTTTGGAGGTTAATGGTCATGGTTTCATGGCACATTCTAGTTAATGAGTCAAATAACATGTTTAGTGTTTCTGTTTTACCTCTTACTTTTCCTGGGGTCTTTACAGCTTGTAAGTGGCCATCCAAGGTACAACAATCTGTCTCTATTCACCTGAAACAACACAGGAAGAAAAGAGTCAAGAATGGGAGGTGGATTTGGAATATGTGGCTAACTGCCTCCACGAGCAACTGCTTCCTTACCACAAGACGAGGAAAACTGGATAGTGCCCAGGTAACATCACTGAACATTTGATCAAAGATTTTGTCTTAGGCTGTGTTCTCTAGAGAAGCAAAACCAGTGAAGTTTATATGTGTGTGTGTGTGTGTGTGTAAATATATGCATATATAGAGAGGGAAAGATTTATCTCAAAGAAATGGTTCATGTACCCACAGAGGCTGGCAAGTCCCAAGTCCATGGGTCAAATTTCAAGATAGAGGCTTCTCCTGGCACATATAGCTGCAGGGCTGACCAATCCAAGATCAGTTGGCAGTATTGCAGGTTGTTGTCTTCCGAAGATGATGAATCCAAGATCAGCAGGTGAAATGGCAGATCGTTAGCTCATAGGCAGCAAAGGCAGCACTCCCAAGATTGGCAAGCGATACAGCAGGCCTCTGGTTTAAGTCCAAAAACTGGAGATGATGATGAGCTCAGTACAGGATGAGGAGCCAGCAGAAGGCCAGAGAATTTCCCGAGGATGTTCGTATATATATTGGAAGCAGGCCACACCCCTGAGGAAACTGTCTTTCAATTGATTGGTTGTGCATAGCACATCTCATCATCGAGGTCATTACATGGTATCAGATTTCATCGTGGGGGATGACTACATCATAATTTATTAAACCACTTAGGATCATGATCCAGTCAAGTTGACATCCAACCTTGACTATCACAGATTCTATAGAATACTAATCAAAAGGGGAAAAATGTAGAAAAGAATTTCAAATTTTCCTGGACTATAGAATTCCTGGAGGCACAGGGAGAGGACGAATCCTTGAAATGATTACCCAGAGATAATTATTAAACTTTAAGTCAAAAATATCCCCTGAAGTCTTCTTAAAACCAAATAATAGTTTAGCTTAACAGGAGAGGGGAGGGAACACTGCTAGAAAATAATGAAAATGATAGTTTAGCTTAACTAGTTAAAAAGGTCTGCCTTGAGCATTCTGCTTTTTTAAATACTATCTATATGGGATCAAATTGAAAACAACATCCCAAAAGATTAGATAGGAACCTTAGAGGGCAGTGAGTTTATGTTAATGGGGAGGGACAACTCAGAAAAGGAGAGGGATAATGGTTCCACAACTTGAAGAAGGTAATCAATGTCACTATGTTAGAGATGTAAAAAATACAATTGGTATAAATTTTGC
The DNA here is from genome assembly GCF_000298275.1 of Orycteropus afer afer. Classification (NCBI taxonomy): domain Eukaryota; kingdom Metazoa; phylum Chordata; class Mammalia; order Tubulidentata; family Orycteropodidae; genus Orycteropus; species Orycteropus afer. The sequence continues at coordinate 869,338 of NW_006922323.1, forward strand.
TGTGTATATTCTCAACAAACAGAAAATATAAAAATAAAGAAAAACAAAAACAAGAGATAATACCACAAGTGTGTAATAATTCCACTATCATAAGAATACCAGTAATCGGGAAACAAAGTTCAAAATTTTCAATAGGTTGCATGAAATCTTGTTCTGTAACATTGGGAGAAGGTGTCGATTTTCTACATTGTCTACTTATGGCCATAAGGGTGTTTGAACTTTAGTTGAAGTCCTTCATTAGTTTTAATAATCCAGGCCGGGACTTTAACCTTCTTTAACTGAGACAGATGGATTCAAGTTTTAACTCTCTGTAATTTAGCAGGACAATAGTTAGTAAGAAGGCTGGAATAGGATCCCTTTCTGTGAGGTTACAATAAGTCTCTTAATTTGATATGTCTCTTTCAATATACATATTCTCCTGGGAAGAGATGTTAGGTAGATTTTGCATTCCAGTTTCTGATTATCAAAAGTTTCTTTAACTTGAGAAAATATCTTTTAGAATATTAGATGAAAGACTGTTAGTACCAGTAACATAAGGGAGAACCATTTGGTGTGGAAGAACTACTTCTATTATCTTATCCATTTCATCATTCATTTCTTGGAGTCCACAGGTGGGATCATTTAAAAGATTCTAAATATATTTAATGAGAATTTTCACAAGTGTTATAACATCCTCTAATCCTAGTTGAGGTATAAAAATAGAAGTAAAAAGGTTACATCATTGAAATACAAATCTGAACTAATGAGGGAAATAAAATATAAGTATTGTTTTGTTTTGTTTTATATAGACCTAGACAAGAGAACACTGAATATCTACCATATTCTCATATAAACTATAGTAAAAAACTTTTATTTACTGAGTTTTATGCAGTTAATTTCAGTCCCATGTAATTCTGGATTGTGAGTAGTTTGAAAACTCCATAAGCTTCTATGTAAGAGTTCTAAAAAGCCTGATTTATTGAATTAGTAACCATGCTTGAAACATTATAGTTTTCCTCACAAGTCTGACATAGTCCATTTTTATTGAGATATTTTGGTTAAGCAAAGTGAAAACTTACTTGCAGATGACAATACTAAAATGGTTGTGATTGACTTACAATAATAACAATACTTTTTTAAAGTGAAAGACATGATAGTAATTAACTAAAGCAACACAATGTCAAATGAATCAATACAAAAACAAAAAGATTTTTAGAGGAAAGTATCTTTAAACATAATGGTTGGTCTTGCTTTTAAAGAGCTTTAGATATAACATTTAATAATCTTGAGATATAATATTAGTGAAGATACACCAAGAATAAACTAAGATTATCAAATCTTGGTACAGCTGAATACTAATAAAAGTTCTATGGGTGACAAAACTATAAAATTCATCGAAGATAAAATAGGGGAAAATCTAGGGGGCCTAATTTATGGCATAAATAGACTATCAAACATAACCAAGAATGCACAGGAGGTAGAAGAGATGGTAGATAATTGGGAGCTTTTAAAAATCAAATTATTATGCATATTGAAAGACTTCGTCAAAAGATCAAAAAGACAACCTACAGATTGGGAGAAAATATTGGCCTATGACATATCTGACAGAGGACTAATATGCAAAATCTATAGAAAGCTTCAACACCTCAACACCAAAAACACAAGCAATTCAATTCAGAAATGGTCAAGAGACATGAACAGACACTTCACTAAAGATGATATGCTGGTGGCCAACAAACACACGAGGAATTGCTCATGATCATTAATCGTTGTTGTTGTTGTTATGTGCCATCAAGTCAGACCCAATTCATAGAAACCCCTGCTTGGGTTTCCGAGGCAGTATCACTAGGGAAGTAGATTGCCCCATCTTCCTTCCGAGGAGTAGCTGGTGGGTTTGAACTGCCAGCCTTCTGCTCAGCAGTCAAGTGCCTTAGGCACTATGCAACCAGAGCTGGTCCATTAATCATTAGAGAGATACAAATCAAAACAACGATGAGATATCAACTCACCCCAGCAATAACAGCAAAGTTCAACAGGACAGAAAATAACAAATGCGGGCGAGGTTGTGGAGAGATTGGAACTCTTATACACTGCTGGTGGGACTGGAAAATGGTACAACCACTGTGGCAAATGTTATGGTGTTTCCTTAAAACACTGAAAATAGAAATACCATCTGACCCAGCAATTCCATTACTAGGAATATATCCTAAAGAAATGAGAGGCAGGACACAAAAACACATATGCACACCTATATTCATCACAGTACAATTCACTATAGCAAAGAGATGGAAACAACTCAAATGTCCATCACCAGATGGATGGATAACCAAATTATGGTACATTCACACAATGGAATACTATGCTACATTAAAGAACAATGAAGGAAACACAAATCATCTCGCAATGTGGATGAACATGGAGGACATTATGCTGAGTAAAATATGTCCATCACAGAAGGACAAATATTGTATGAGCCCATTACTGTAAAAAGACAAGGAATTCTTTGCTTAATGAAGGGAACTCACTTTGTAGGATACCAGGGTGGGGAGGGAAGGGGAGGGCATAACTCTGGGCTACTTGGAGGCCATATGCTAAGGTGGGCAAGGGGAGGTATGGGATTGAAAGAGTCTGTGACCACCATGATAACATTGGGGAAAGGGAGAACACCACATTGTGCACATAAGATATAGACAACAGAGGCTAATACCAGTATATCTACAATATGGCATTACTTTTAACACCAAACACCAGGCTACAGAAAAACACATGAACATCTGAGAAGATCAGATGGGGGTGAGTGAACAGGATTATATTCTAGGCCACGGATAGATTCAGCTGAGGCTAATCTTGCAGAGATACCAGTGATACAAAATACTTGCAATCCTTACAGAAACAACAGAAGACAGACAGAACAAAGCCTCATAGACAGTCGGACACTGTGGGAGAGAAATCCAATGGACCTACTGACTCAGGACCATAGTATTGAGGGACACCAGACTCAATTGGCACAACAAAATACATAAAAATTTTGTTCCACAACCTAAATCAGTGAGTAGCGCCTGGGGTCTTAAAAACTTTTGAGTGGCCATCTAAGATGCAGCTAATGGTCTGCCATAGTCAGAAGTGAAGGAGAGTGCAAAAAATCAAGGGCATTTGGAAGCAATCAACCCTAGGACATGATGGACCTCAAGATGAGAAGAACTGATGGTGCCCAGCTACCAATGCCAACCACTCAAGAAAGGATCAAAACTGGAGATCCTGGATAGAGTGGGAGGAAAAATGTGGAACAAAATCCAAAAACACAATAATGATCAGAATTACTGGTCGGATGGAGTCTGGTGGGACCCCCAATACTGTGGCCCTGATTTACACTTTGAGCCTGGAATAAAACTCACTCCCAGGGCCTGGCCCTCAGACCAATAGTAAACAAGACATACAGGCAGATCACTCAACGCAAGGTGAAGTACCCACATACTCTACGGAGAGGCATCCCTTGCAGCAATCAACCACAGGGCACCGGAACCGGAGGAGCAGCATTCACATGGAGGAAATGGGGGACACACAGAAGTGCATAACTATGAGGGGCACAGGGAGGGGGTTACTGGGCAGGGAGGGGAGGAGACTGGGTTAGGGTTGGGGATGGCAATTGGCAAGTGAAACCAAATGTACGTGAAATGTTGAATGTAAAACAAACTCTGCTCTGTAAATTTGCACCTAAGGTGCACACACACACACACAAAATAGTTCTATGGGTGAGCAATAAGAATTCCTCCTTTATTATCGGGTTGATGATGCCAGATTTCAAAGGAAAACAGAGTTGTACTCGTTAGCAGTTGAAATGATAAAATTATGACATAATAGCATGAATTTGTTTAATATGAAACAAATAAAATTAACATGTAAACTTTAGCCCAAAGAAAATTTGCCACTTCTCCGGATTTGTGGATATGTTTCATGTAATTTATGACACAATGAATAACATTTTGTTTGTTTGTTTAAGCATTTTCTCCTTGTAAAACAGTAACAGCTATTCTGTGGCTTTCTACAATGTTTCAGAGTCCTCACAGTTTATCATAGGTCACCAAGAAATAGTGCTTGAGTTACTTAACCAAAGACCTTGAAAGTCAGAACACTAGCTTTTTACTTTTTTTTTTTTTAAGGAAAAAAAAAAATCACACAACTTGGTGTCTGACTCCAGGATTTATTCTAATACGAAGCTAAACCCTTGTCTTCGAGGCAGATTACACAAAGAATAAACTAATGTTTCCACTCAGCCAGGAAAGAAAATAGTGTTATTTTAACAACAGGAAACTCAATTCTTTACCAAATGACATTAAAACTTTTAAAAATTCTCATAAATTGACCTATCAAACATAAGCCACACATATAAAAACCTAACACATCAAATAAATTTCCCTTTTAATAAACCTTTTCAACTTTATCTTTGTTGCCTCTCTTATGATACAACCCTTTAAGTGAACATATTATTCAGAAGACCCA
>NW_006922323.1:875555-876493 GCF_000298275.1 Orycteropus afer afer
AAACTCATCGCTATCAAGTCAATTCTGACCCATAGTGACCCCTATTGGATCTCCAAGGTGGTAAATCTTTACGGAAGTATATTGCCCCATCTTCCTTCTGCAGAGCAGCTGGTGGATTTGAAGGACCATCCTTCTGATTAGCAGTCAAATGCCTTGGGCATTCCACCACCAGAGCTCCTTGGGATTCCTTCATAACAGCCCTCAAAACCTGGTTTTACTTCTTCCAAACTTAATTCATTCTGCCAGCTAGAGACCTAGTCTGTTATTTTAAGCTTACCAATTTCTTTAACTGAAAAGTACCATCAACATCCATATTAGGATGATTTTAAATGAGCAAAGAGGAGCAGGCCTCTGACATTGTAGCTCCTTGTTTTGTTTTGTTAATTTGGATACAATAACCTGTAGGAAAGCAATTCTGTTCTCTTGGTGTCACTTAGAATCTTCTCAATTCAGGAGCCTATCTGTTCTAATTCACTGTGCAGAAAGCTCAATTCAAAAAGTTCAAAAGAACTCCAAAGTGGCCATGTATTTTCAGAGTTTCCTCCAGATATCACATTTACCATTTACAGAAAAGGTTCCAGTTCGTTTAAAGTATAATACTCTCTCACTCAGTAAAACCCTGGCAGGGTGTGCTGTGGGATTTTGACAGTGTAGTGTTCAAAACAATGTACCTGAGGATTCCGGAGGCATTGTCTTTTGTCCAGCAGGCAGCCTACTGCTTCTGGCCATTCTCTGAACCAGCTTAACCTGTCACAGAAGACTTCAACCACCCTTGCAGCTGGCAGCCACTCTAACAGCTGGTCAACCTATGCCCTTGGTTTCTTGTGGCTTATGGAACCCGAGGTTTTGCAAACTGGAAAATTTCCAGGACAAAGTTTTGGGCCAACCCAAGTCCTCTGCTATCGCCACTAGCAGGGGTTACTCTTGCAAAGAAAAAA
>NW_006922323.1:877073-878262 GCF_000298275.1 Orycteropus afer afer
TGCAGGGAGGACATGTGCAAATAGAAGGTTTGTCTTGAATAATCATCTGAGAATTGTTTGGGACCTTGTTTTCTGAGCAGGATTTATTCTTAAGCAAGCAAAACCACATTCTTCTCTAAAATTGCTTACCAAGTAATTTTCTCATGTATGGGAGAGAGTTACAAAAATGACAGGCTGCATTCTCCACGTAGAAGTTATTTTTGATTCAAAATGGAATTTTGGCCTCAGCCCTTAGCCTGGCACTATCCCATGTCAGGATCTCTAAGTTAATGTAGGGTGCTCACAATGGACAGCAAAGACATGAAAGAAATGGGGGCATAATCCATGTAGTTACAGGGGCAGGGGTTCTGGGCAGAGTAAACCACAAATCCAAAGGCCCTGAGGTGGGCGTGGTCCTGGTACACTCAAGGAATCACAAGAAAACTGTGTTTCTGGGGGAGAATAAGCAAGACAGTGGTGGGAGCTGAAATCCGATGGGCTACAGGGTCAGATTATGGAGTGCCTTGTCACCAGGCTGACTAGTACTCATCTGCACTGGACACGTTAGAGAATACAGGCAGGACTAGTAACAAATATGCTGGGGTCACAGCTGTTAACTGCAAACGTTCTAGGTAAACTAGGTTGAATGGACTTCCTAGGTATAGGTTTCTTTCACGACTTTGATTTTTGTTCCAAGATAGGAAGGAAGCTAATGGACAGAGCTCTGTAGAAAGACGGCTTGCTCTGTGTTACATTTTCACTGGCTTCCATGAGGAGGAAAGATACGTAGTTTCTATAAAGTACCATGTTTCTTAACTCAATATAAATTATCTAACCATGCTCTACAATAAATATATATTAAAAGGTACACCAGTGATAGAGTACATTCAATAGAAAGGCAAACACACAGACATGCCAGTGTATTTACCAAGAAAGCCAGCTTTTGTCAATCATTACTTAAATAAACTTTGGCTTTCTTTACTACACTAACAATAATATTTAAGATGATTAAAACTTTGAAGTTTATTAGGTTAAAAAAATCTTTAGGTCTTTGTCCTAGAAACTAAGTTTAGATTTCTCCTTCTATTCTTGAAATATTGTAAAGTATCAATTAGCCTCTTTTATCTCCAGCTAAAATTCATCATAGGACAAAGTAAGAAATATGAAGAAATTAGTATTTCATAAGCACAAACTACCAAATACCTATCAC
>NW_006922323.1:878927-892101 GCF_000298275.1 Orycteropus afer afer
GACTCCACTGTCAGCAGGGCTCCAGTTTAGCTTCTACCAATGTGAGGCATTTACCCAAGTGCTTACTTTCATGTGAATCCCAAGTTCCACTTGGATAAAGAAGAAATATGTGCCCATCATCTGGGTCATTCTGTGTGCTACTCAGGTTAGAAAGAATCTCAACTCTTTAATGGTCTCAGTGCCAGGTGTGGTGGATAAAATAGAGTTTAAAACTATTCAGAAGAATAAAAAAGAAATATTTCAATTCTCAACTTGTTTTTGTCTTGGTGACAGTAAGAAATCAATCTTTAGAAAAGGGAAAATATGCATCGTATTTTAGTCAACTGCACAAACGGCTGTGAGTATCTACCTAGAAACAGAGCTGGGGACAATAGTAAAAGAAACTGAATTAAGCAAGATAACAAAGACAGAAAATAAGAGGCATCACTTAGAATTTTGCTCCTCTGATAATGTATTTTCACAAGAGAGATTTTGTGCTTTAAGTGCCTTTTCTGTTTTCTAGTTTATATATTCTTTATTTTTTAAATGCCATATATTTTATTATATGAAAGATATCTTTGCTACCTGAAAGAGCAGAATGATTAAATAATTTAATCATTGAGAAGGGCTACTTTCTTATTTTGACTCAAGTTTTTAATAGTAAAGTCAATTTTTCTAAAAATCGACATGAAATTTAATGAAAACCATCTCCATGGGAAACCTGAGAGGTTGATGTTTGTATTTATAGTGAGTCCAATTAACACACCAAGATCAGATTCATCTTCCTAAGATTTAAGTCTAATGATCCTCCTCTGGTGTTGAAAATGTTAGATGACTCCCCAGTGTCTGCTATATCAAGTTCTAACATCTGATGAAAACATAAAACACCTTCTACCCTACGATCTAAACTTTTCATCATCTCTCATTACTCTCGCATATGAGTATTCTTCTTTAAACAAAGTAGATTTCTTGCTATTGTGAGGTGGGTCCTCACGTTCCCTACACACTTTTTCGGGCTGACCTCTTCACCCAGAACATGTTTCTCGTAACACTCTGACCATCTTCATGGGTGTGGTAGTTAAGTTTGTGTGTTAGTTTGGCTGGGCTTGGGTGAGTGGCTGAGCAGCTGGATGTAGTATTCCCCATGATGAGACTGGTAATCAACTCCAGGGTGGAATCTACTGTAACTAGCTGAGTAGCTGCCTTTGGGTATTTGGTCTGCTTCCCATATATATATATGGGAATGGTCTCTAGCTTATGGCACGCTTGGATCCTACATGTAGCCATGGCATTGTTCAGCAGCCTGCCATGCTCTGCCAACCTTGGGACTTACAATGGACTTGAATTAATGGCCTGCTGTGTGGTTTGGTAACATTGGGACTGTGCCATTTTATTTGTTGACCTTGGGCTTGTCAGCTTCAGCAGCCAGTAGCTGCCTGAGTGGAAAGATGCCTCTAGCTGCAGTGGGCCAGGAGCAAGAGGCAGAGCTGAAGCCCAATGTCGAGTGGCTTTCACCCAGCCCTTAGAGCCTAGCACATTGAACACAGACTTCTAGCTTTCTGAACTGTAAGAGAATAAACTCCCGCTTGTTAAGGCCATCCCATCTGTGGTATATTCTTGTCAGAGCGGCACTAGGCAACCTGAACAATGGGCTACCTTTAACTGTGTTGATAGGTGACAAGAGTAGAATTTCCCAGTAGGGTTTTCTGGGCTATAATACTCACAGGAGCAGATTGCTAGAACTTTCCCCTGCAGAGTCACTGTGTGGGTTCTAACTGCCAACTTTTCTGTTAGCAGCCTCCCCAGCTTCTCTAGGGCGCCTGTCTTTAACATAGCCTCACTTCTATTGAATATGGCTCCATATATTGTTGTTGTTAGGGGCCATCGAGTTGGCTTCAACTCATAGCCACCCTATGTACAACAGAACAAAACACTGCCCAGTCGTTCGCCAGCATCATAATACTTCCTATACCTGAGCCCATAGTTGCAGCCACTGTGTCAATCCATCTTATTCAGGGTCTTCCCCTTTCTCCCTGACTCTCCACTTTACCAAGCATGATATCCTTCTCTAGGGACTGATACCTCTGACAACATGACCAAAGAAGGTAAGATGAAGTCTGGGCATTGTCACGTCCAAGGACCATTACAGCTCCACAGATTTGTAAGTTCCAGGACAGATATGTTAGTTCTTCTGGAAGTCCATGGTACTTTCAGTATTCTTCACCAACACCACAACCCAAAAGCATCAACTCTTCTTCGTCTTCCTTATTTGTTGTCCAGCTCTCCCATGCATAAGAGGTGATTAAAAATATCATGGCCTGGGTTAGGCACACCTTAGACTTCAAAGAGACATCTTTGCTCCTCAGCACTTGAAAGAAGTCTGTTGCAGCAGATTTGCCCAATGCAATATGCCATCTGATTTATTGACTTGCTGTTTCCATTGATCTTGACTGTGGATCCAAGTAACATAAAATATTTGAAAACTTCAGTCTTTTCTCCATTTGTTGTGATGTTCCTTATTGGTCCAGTTGTGAGAATTCTCATTTTTTTTATGTTGAGGTGTAATTCATACTGCAGACTGTAGGCTTTAATCTTCATAAGTAAGTTCTTCAAGTCATCTTCAATTTCAGCAAGCAAGGTTGTGTCGTCTGCATGTCGTAGGTTGTTAATGAGTCTTCCTCTAATCCTTATGCCATGTTCTTCTTCATATAATCCAACTTTTTGCATTATTTGTTCATCCTACAGATTGAATGACTATGGTGAAAGGATACAACCCTGACACACACCTTTCCTGATTTTAAACCATGCAGTATCCCTTTATTGTGTTCAAGTGGCAGCCTCCTGGTCTATGTACAGGTTCCTCAGCACACTGAAGTGTTTTGGAATTCCCATTCTTCTCAATGTTATCCATGATTTATTATGATCCACACAGTTGAATGCTTTGCATAGTCAATGAAACACAAGTAAACATCTTTCTGGTATTCTTTGCTTTCAGCCAAGATCCATCTAACAACAGGAATGATATGATATCCTTCATTCCACCTCTTCTTCTAAATCAGGATGACATTTCTGGAAGTTCCTGTCAATATACTGCTGCAACTGTTTCTTAATTATCTTCAGCAAAATTTTATTTCCATGTGATATCAATGGTAGTGTTCAATAATTTCCACATTCTGTTGGATCACCTTTCTTTTAAATGGGTACAAATATGAATCTCTTCCAGTCAGTTGACCAGATAGCTGTCTTCTAAATTTCTTGGTATAGATGAGTAAGTGCTTCCAGCGTGGCATCCGTTTGTTGAATCATCTCAGTGGGTATTCTGTCAATTCCTGGAGCCTTGTTTTTCACCAATTCCTTCAGTGTAGCTTGAACTTCTTCCTTTAATATCATTGGTTCTTGATCATATGCCACCTCCTGAAATATATGAACATTGACCAACTTATTTTTCTGCAATGACTCTGTGTATTCCTTCCCTCTTCTTTTGATGCTTCTTGGGTCTTTCAATATTTTGCCCATAGAATCTTTCAGTATTGCAACTAAAGTTTTTAATTTTTTTCTTCAGTTCTTTCAGCTTGAGAAATGCTGACTGCATTTTTCCCTTTTGGTTTTCTAACTCCAGGTCTTTGCATATTTCATTATAATAATTGACTTTGTCTTCTTGAGCTGCTCTTTGAAATCTTCTGTTCATCTCTTTTATCTTGTCATTTCTTCCATGTGCTATAGCTACTTTGCATTCACCAGCAAGTTTCAGAGTCTTTTCTGACAACCATTTTGGTCTTCTCTTACTTTCCTGTCTTTTTAATGACTTTTTGCTCTCTTTATGTATGATGTCCGTGATGTCATCCACAATCCTCTGGTTTTTGGTCATTGGTATTCAATGTGTCAAATCTGTTCCTCAGATAGTCTATTATTCAGGTGGGATATAATCAAGGTCAAATTTTGGCTCTTATGTACTTGTATTAATTTTCTTCAGCTTCAAGTTGAACTTGCATATGAGCAATTGATGGTTTTTCCCACAGCTTCTGGACTTCTTTTGACTGAAGATATTGAGCTTCTCAGTCATCTCATTTCACAGATGTAGTTGATAGTTGATTTGATTCCTATGTATTCCATCTGGCAAGTCCATGTGTATAGCTGCCATTTATGCTATTGAAAAAGGTGTCTGCAATGAATGAGTTGTTGGTCTTGCAAGATTCTATCCTGCGATCTCCAATGTTATTTCAACCACTAAGGCCATATTTTCTAACTGCTGATGCATCTTCTTTGTCTCCACCTTTCACATACCAATCACCAGTAATGATCAGTACATCTTGGTCTCATGTTTGGTCAATTTCAGACTGCAGAAGTTCATAAAAAACTTTAATTTCTTCATTTTTGGATTTAGTGCTTGGTGCATAAATCTAAATAATGGTAGTATTAACTGGTCTTCTTTGTAGGCATATGGACATTTTCATATCACTGACAGTATTGCATTTCAATATAGATCTTGAAATGTTCCTTTTAAAGATGAATGCCATGCCATTCTTCAATTTGTCGTTCTCAGCATAGTAGATCATATGATAGTCTGAGTCAAAATGGCCCAAAACAGTCCATTTCAACTTACTAATAACTCGGATATCAATCTTTATGCATTCCATTTCTTTTTTGAAAATTTCCAATTTTCTTACATTCACACTTTGTACATTCCATGTTTAATTATTAACGGATGTTTTCAGCTGTTTATTCCCATTGTGGGTCATGCCACATCAGCAAAGTTTTATTCTATCCATGTCATAAAGGTCAACTCTTCTTTAATGAGGCAACTCTTCCTAGTCATATTTTGAGTGCCTTCTGATCTGAAGGATTTATCTTCTGGCACTATATCAGACAATGTTTCAGGGCTATTCATAAAGTATTACAGTAATATATCAGTGTCTTACTGTTGTTCATAAGGTTTTCACTGGCCAGTTCCTTGAGAAGTAGATGGCCACTTCCTTCTTCTGATGCTGTCTCAGTCTGGAAGCTCTCCTGAAACCTGTCCACCATGGCTGGTATTTGAAATACCAGTGGCATAGCCTCCAGACTCACAGCAACACACAAGCCACCATAGGATGACAAACTGACAGACAAGTGATGAATGTCTACATATAAGAGATATTGTCTTTAATACTATGTCTTGCATGTAGCTATTCTCAATTCCTCGACTGCATACCCTCCTCCCAAGACAATATGACTTCTTCCTCCTCATGACCCTACATTTGAATCCTCTGCACCTAAATGAGAATGAATATCTAATACAAAGTTCTGACAATACTGGTGATAATAATTGTGGTAATGATTGAACTGATGTTACCCTGGATAACGATAATTAGGAAAAGGAATTGAAAAAGAAGAGTGGGATGTGAGGTAGATACACTCCTTGGAGAGAACAATCATGGGAGAAAGAAGGGATGTGTATGCACAGGGAGACAGCTCAAGGGGCAGGAGTGCATGGAGGGATGGACACAGGGAAGAGGTAACTATCAGGAGGAAGTGAGAGGGGAGCTGTTGTATTGTGGTAAATTGTGGTCAATGTCATGAGACAAAGTGTATGTGAACTGCTGTATGGAAAGTGAATTTGCCCTGTAAATTTCCACCCAAATCATAATTAAAAAAGAAAAAAAAAAAGGAATAGTGAGATGATGGCAGATAGGGTAAAGAAGAGGGAGAGAGTATGTCTGCTAGAAATTGGCACACACATGCACAGGAAAAAAAATAAAAAATAAAAATAAAGAAAGAAACCATGGCAGAAAAAAAAATTTATTTAGACTTATGATGCCAGCCAAGATGAAGTAGTTCTATTCTTCCAGTACCTCCTTTTTCTGACTAAAAAACCCTAGGCACAACACAGCACATAATCGCAAGAAGATTCTAAAAGATGGAAGTAAGAAGGTGGACCACCTAAGGACTCTGGAACTTGAGAAGTTACACAGTGGTGAGTTTCCTAGATTTTCTTTCTTTTCTTTTCCTTTCTTTTTTTTTTTTTTCCTGCCATATATCCCAGATGGAAAGAAGTGGTGTGAGGTAGTGTAAGGTGGACCTGTGCTTTTTCTCTACCTCATGTAAAAAGGGCCCAGATGGGCTCTGAACTTACAGCCTACTCAATGTGTGTTCTACAATGAGGTAGTGTGAGTCAGTGCTTCACTCTCTCCAGTAGATGACAATGGGTCCCAGCTGGGAGCTAAACATCCACCCCTTCTGCACCTGTGTAATACACCTGAACACAGAGACTCCTTGCTAAAAGAGAAGGTCTCACAAAATTATACCTAAAATATCCAGGATACAATCAGAAAATCATTCCTCACACAGAAGCCAGAAAAATCGCAAGTTGAACGTGAAAAGACAACAGACAGATGCCAACAGAGCTGGATCAGATGGTGGGATTATCTGAGAAGGATTTTCCAGAAGCAATCATAGCCATGCTTCCATGTGCAATTACTGACACCACAAAACACCTCAGAGAAGAAATAGAAGATATAAAAAATAACTGAACAGGCTCAATAGTATATTGGAGATGATGGAAGAAAGAGTAAACCCAAAGACAGATCAATAGAAATGATTCAATATGAACAATCATGAGAAAATAGGACAAAAAAAAGAGAATAGTTATATTGTGATGTGGGTGTCCTTTCAGGAAGCAATGTGTTTCTACGATCCATATATAATCTCTGATCCTAACTTTTGCATCATACTCAGTAAGGTAATTGGCACATTTCATTCATCCACTTGCCCAGCATGAAACTATGTTGGTCTGCCAATTCCACCACCACAAATAACACTGTAATGAATATTCTCGTAGCTGTAATGGTAGGTATTTGAGAACATTTCCCAGGAACAACTTGGTGGAACATATGGGGTTCACATATACTTCATCATACAAAGCAGTGTTGAAGCATTCCCCAGGATGGTCATAGCAGTGGACACGGCCGTTAGCATGCATGAGAGTTCTTACTATCCTGTGTGATTGCCAACACTTGACATTGTCTAATCTCTAATGTTTTCTAATCTAATTAATGTAAAATGGTATGTTATTCTTTTTGTTTTTCTTTGTATTTCTTTAATGAGTTTGATCATACCTTCCTATGTTAAATAACTTTTGGGATTTTGGTTTCATATGGCTCAGAAATATTTTCTCTCATACCATCTAAACTAAGTGTAAGATTTCACTCTTGCTTCTGTTATGCTGTTCTGTGTCTGTGTTGTTCACTTTGACCAATGAAATATGAGCAGAAATCATGTGCATCGCTTGCAGGTAGGCATTTTCAGAGCTGGTGCACATTTTCTCACAGGCTTTGTTTTTTTCCCTCAGTTACAGTGACTGTTCTCTGGATAGTTGTTGCTATGCCACCCTGTGTCCTGAACAATGTAGAAGCAGAAATTCCCACTTATTTCTGAGTCACATATAAGGCGAACCAGAAATAAATCTTTCTCATTATAAACCATCGAAGCATAATAGTTGCTTGTTACTGAGACGTAGCCTGCATAATCCTGACTGAAACAGCACTGTTTGTCCATTTTCCTAATAGGATTACTTTTTTTTTTTTTTCCTGATTTCCTTGTATATTCTTCATATTATTTATTTATCAGTTTAGACATTGTAAATATGCTCTGTCTCATCATCTCTCTATTAACTTAGTCCATATGTTCTTTTGTAGACAGAAATTCTAACTATGTATCTAAATTTTCTTCCTTTTTGGCATTAAGATTTGTGTTTTTTAAGTTGTATTTACTATCTTTCTCAATCCTGCAGAAGGGATTTAGAGAGGAAGTATTTAAATCAGCTGCCCTGTAATCCATTCACTTCTTTTACAGGGAAGCTACCTGGAAGAAAGAGAAGAAAGCAAGGAACCCTATTCAATCTCCTTCTAAGGTGGACATCAGAATAAAAAGACTAATGAGATTTGCTTAAAGGAAGATAATTTATCTTTTGAATCTTTTTAGTAGGCTATCCCTAGTTCTGATGGTGTAGTGCCTAAGGTATTTGACTGCTAACCAAAAGGTTGGTGGTTCAAACCCACTAGCCTCTCCATAAAGATTTACAGCCTTGGAAATCCAATGGTGGTTGCTATGAATTGGAATCAACTTGATGGCAGTGAGTTTGGGTTTGTTTGTTTGTTTGTTTTTGGTTTATCACTAGCTAAGGATAACATATAGTAAACAAAAACCAGACTCTATGGATTTTTGAGTCATGGCTGTCTGGAAAATATCACATAAGTTATAGACATCTCTGGAATATAAAATAGAAATAAATACCACCCACCATGTGAGGTAATAGCCCATGAAGACTGCCTTGGAGAACTCATCTGTTATTCTGAACCAGAGACTGTCTCATATGGAAATGAAGGACCCAGGAAGCCATGCGAGATGTCCTCAGAACCCTCCACCTCTCATCTGTGCCTCTTGGTTGCTAGTATCCTTGGAATTATTAGCAGAGTTTGAATTATTTCATGTGAATCTGATTTAACAATCTGATACTCTGTGTTAGCATATAAAGTTATTTTTCTAACTTTCCTCTATTGATTTCTTACCATGACACGTCATGTTTATGGTTAAGTGCTCAGCTCATGACCAAAAGGTTGGTGGGTCGAGCCCACCCAGCGGTACTGCAGGGGGAAGACCTAGTGATTAGACTCCTGTACAGAGCACAGCCCAGGAAACCCCCTGGGCCAGTTCTACTCTGGCAGGTAGTGTCACTAGAAGTCAAAATGACTCGACGGCACCTAAAAACAACAATCCATGTAGAGTTTAAATTTCTTTGGGAGTTTACAACAGTTCTCTGTTTTTCCATATAGTGGGCCATTTTCCACAACACCATGTACTAACTTATATTTGCTCCATTAATAAAGATTGTCATTTTTCACCACCTGGAAATTTCTATGGAGCTGGCTTCAGCTCAGAAAAGATGAGCTGTTATTAACTCTTTGTCTACTTTCTGAAACAACTTCTTAAACATAAACCAAAAAAAAAAAAACCTCATTGCCGTCAAGTCAGATCCGACTCTGAGCAACCCCTCTTTGGGTTTCCAAGACAGTATCATCACAGAAGTAGATTGCCCAACCTTCCTTCCGAGGAGTGGCTGATGGATTTGAACCGCCAGCCTTCTGGTAAGCAGTCAAATGCCTTAGACACTATGCTACCAGAGGTTAAACATAAGAAAGAATTCTACATTATGTGTCAGTGAGGGATACTCATTCACTGGAATCTTAATCTCTATGGTACTTACTGGTCTATCTAAAACTTCTATGTCTTGTTGGACTATTCTGAGTGTTTCTAGAATTTATCCATTTCAATTAGGTCTTCAAATTTATTAGCACACATTATTATTTTATGTATATATAAAATATTCAGTTACTCATCTGTTTTCAGGTCTATATATTGTTTATTTTAAATTTCTATTTTGTCTTCTCAATATGTCATGCCAAAGTCAGTTTTTAAAACCTTTCACATATTAAAATTTTCTAAATTTTGTTAATGATTTCATTGATTTTTCACTTATCATAATTATCCTATTTTATGAAATTAAAAAAAAATGAAACTTATAATAAACCACTAAGTCTGAAGACACAGGGAAATATGCAAAACTCAGTTTTATTTCTACATGCAAGCAATAAAATTTGGGACATAAAATTTTAAAATACCCTTTGGAAGGGCATCAAAATATATAGTTTTCATGATAAATTTAATAAAAACTATTCAAGACTTCTTCATGGAAACTAGAAAACACTGCTGAGAGAAAGTAAAAAAAATTAAAGAAATAAATACAAATATACTATTAATTAAGATATTAAATATTATTAAAATGTTAACCCCTCTCAAATTTTTCTATGCATTACACATTCTCTCCACTCAATCTCTAGGCATTTTTACTAGAAACTAATAAGCTGCTTCTAAAATTTATTTCAAAATGCAGAGGAGCTACAAAGACAAAAATAGCCTTGGAAAGGAAGAAAGTTATAGGTTTGCATCACCTGATTTTAAGGCTCAGTCTGAAGTACTTAAGACTCTGTAGTATTAAAGTGTGGATTGACAAATCAATCAATAAAACTCAATTCCAGAAACATATCTACATATATATATAGGGTCCA
Source organism: Orycteropus afer afer (assembly GCF_000298275.1). Lineage (NCBI taxonomy): Eukaryota > Metazoa > Chordata > Mammalia > Tubulidentata > Orycteropodidae > Orycteropus > Orycteropus afer. The sequence goes on from NW_006922323.1 coordinate 889,010, forward strand.
TTGATTTTCAAAATAATCACCAGTGTAATTTAATGGGGAAAAGCTTTGGAAAATGGTGCAGAACTAGATATTTATACAGAAAAAAATAAAAATTGATCTTATTTCATACCATATAAGAAATAATGTGAGATAGGTTGCATAACTTAACATCAAAATTAAAGCTCCAAATCTCATCAAAGAAAATATCTTTTCAATCATGGAGTAAGGAAAGATTTCTTAGGTCGCAAAGAGTACTTAGCATTCAAGGAACAAGTTGATCTTTATCCAAAACCTCTGTAGTGAAAATGAAAAGGCGAGCCCTCAGACTGAGAAAATATTTGCAAGATGTCTGTCTGACAAAGGACTTTTCTTCAGAAAAGTAGATTTAACACTGTCTTCAAATTCAAAATAAAAAAGACAAATTCCATTTTTTTAAGTGGACTAAAGATGTTGATCAAATTGAAGGAAATTATACCAATTACTAATAAGCACATGAAATAGCCATTGGAGAAACAAGAATTAAAAAACAGAAGATATCATCTCACACCTAGTCTACTAATTGAATTTAAAAAGACTGTTAATATTTAACATTGGAAAGAATGTGGAACAATGAAAACTCACACATTTTAATAGGAATTTACATTGGGAAGGTACAGCAACCTTGGAAAGGCCTTTGGGACTTTCTGGTGAAGTTTACCATACTGTGATTCATACTATGACCCAGAATTTCCATCCCTAGACATTTTTCCATGAGAAGCAAAAGTCTATATATACAAAAAGCATCACAGGAATGTTCATGGATGTTTCATACATAATGACCTAAAACAGACACATCTCAACTGTCTAACAAAATATGTGATCTGTTTCTCATGAAATACTACTCAGCCATTAAAGAGAATAAATTCCAATGCATGTGACTATATGGATGAATTGTTTAGACAGCATGGTAAGTGACAGAAACTGGACACAAAAGAACATGTACTTTGTAATTCTATGTACATGAAGTTCAACAATAGGTCAAAGTCACTGGTTACCTCAGTGAGGAGGAGGATTGATTAGAATAAGGCATAAGGAAAATTCCTCAGGTGATGAAAATGTTCTATATCTTAAATTCAGTGATGGTTACATGAGTACATATTGTCATGGATTAAAATGTGTCTCCTGGTTATTTAAAAAAAAAAAAAAAAAAGTTTATCTAACCAATCCTCTCATTGTAATCTTCAGGTGCCTTCTCTGCCCACCTGCAAAGTCTCACTATCCTGCCCCCTTCATATGCCAATTCAACACAGCCTTTTATCGTCACAGGAATTCCACATATTATTCTGTATGTATTTGTGTTGTTGTTGTTGTTGAGAATATACACAGCAAAACATGCAGCATTGCACAATTTCTACACAGACAAGTCAGTCACTTGATTATGTGCTTCAAATTGTGCACTCTGTGAATCAGATCCAACTCGATGGCAATGCACTGTTGTTGTTTAAAGAAGAACAAAGTAGGAATCTTCACACTTCCGGATCTCAAAACCTACTATACAACCACAGTAGTCAAAACAGCCTGGTATTGGTACAATGACAGATACATAGAGTAATGGAGCAGAATTGATAACCCAGAAGTAAATCCATGCACCTATGGATCTCTGATCTTTGACAAAGCTTGAAACCCATTAAATGGAGAATCTCTATAACAAATGGTACTTCTGCAGAAAAATGAAACAGGACCCATATCTCTCACCACACGTAAAAATGAACTCAAAGACCTAAATGTAAAGCATAAAAACATAAAGATAATCAAAGAAAAAAAATAGGTTCAAACTTAGAGGCCATAACACACGGCATAAATACATTACCAAACATGACAAAACAAAAAAGTGCACAAACAGCAAAAGACATATTAGATAACTGGGACTTCCTGAAAATTAAACATTTATGCACATCAAAAGACTTCACCAAAAGAGTAAAAAGAGAACCTACAGAGTGGGAAAAAATCATTGGCAATGACACATAGGACAAGGGACTAATCTCTAAAATTTCTAGACAACGTCAACACCTCAACAACAAAAAGACAATCCAATTTAAAAATAAGCTGAGGACACTTCATCAAAGAAGACATTCAGGCAGTCAACAAACACCTGAAGAAATGCTCACAATTGTTATCCATTAGAGAGACACAAATCAAAACAACAATGAGAGATCATCTCATCCCATTATTCATAGCAAAATTTAAGGAAAATAAAAAAAACTGGAAACAAATAGTGGTGAGTGAGGGTATGGAGACTGGAGCCCTCACATACTCCTGGTGGGATTGTAAAATGGTGCCACCACTGTGGAAAACTTTATGACACTCCCTTAAAAAGCTGGATATAGAAATATATGATCTAGCAATCCCACTTCTAGGTATATATCTAGAGAAATAAGAGCCATGACACAAACAGATATATGTACAGCCATGTTCATTATTCAGAACAGCAAAAAGATAAAAACCACCTAAGTTGTCAACAACAGATGAATGTATAAACAAACTATGGTACATACACATGATGGAATATTGTGCAACATTAAAGAATAACGATGAATCTGACAAACCCCCCATTAGAGTGGACAAATCTGGAACACATCATGTTGAGTGGAATTAGTCAATCACAAAAAGACAAATACTGTATGAGCCCACTACTGTGCAAAGTAAAGAAAATATTTATATACAGAAAGAAACATTCTTTGAAGTTTACCAGCAGTGAGAGGGAAGAGGAGGGTAAATCATTAACTAGAGGGAAGATACTTATTAATGTGAATGAAGAGAGAGGCAATATACAATAAGGGGAAAGTCAGCACAAAATGATCAAGGCAAAGTAAGACATTAAGAGGAGCACAAGAGTCAAAGCAATGAAGGTAAACACTATTACATACACGATCCTGCGACAACAATCTACGTGTGGGTACATACACGATCCTGTGACAACAATCTACGTGTGGGTACATACACGATCCTGCGACAACAATCTACACGTTGGTACATACACGATCCTGCGACAACAATCTACGTGTGGGTACATACACGATCCTGCGACAACAATCTACGTGTGGGTACATACACGATCCTGCGACAACAATCTA
>NW_006922323.1:892656-942521 GCF_000298275.1 Orycteropus afer afer
CTGCGACAACAATCTACGTGTGGGTACATACTCGATCCTGCGACAACAATCTACGTGTGGCTACATACACGATCCTGCGACAACAATCTACGTGTTGGTACATACACGATCCTGCGACAACAATCTACATGTGGGTACATACACGATCCTGTAACAACAATCTACGTGTGCGTGCATGCACGATCCTGCGACAACAATAATCTACGTGTGGATACACGGATGGACATGCAAGCAGAATAGCTTAGAAGGCGAACGGGACTACACCCATGCACGTACAGAGGTGGGACAGAGGATATTTCTACATGTGTATCTACCTGTGCCGCAAATGTATCTCTGAATACATAGAGCACACAGAAAACTTCTTAACTATAGCCAAACACCTTAAGACAGTAAATCTCTGGGCTTAGGGCCTCAGGAGCATAGTCTTGGGGGACATCAAGGTCAGTTAACATAACATAGTCCAAAAAGACAATGTCCTACATCCTGCTTTGGTGAGTAACAACCGGTGTCTGAAAAGCTGTGAGCAGCCATCTAAGTTACAACCATTGGTCCCTTCCCATCTGAAGCAAAGAAGAGTGAAGAAAACCAAAGACGCAAAGAAACAAAAACAAATGATCCTCTGCTTCCATGACCCTGAGACCAGAAGAACTAGACAATGCCCTGCTGCCACTACTTACCAGTCAGAAAGGCTCACAAGCAAGGACTGGGTAGAGTGAGAGAACAATCTGGAGAAGAACTCAAAATAATAATAATAAAGCCAAGGCTTACTTCTCAGATAGAGACTGGGAGAACCTCTGAGACTATCTATGTCCTTCAGTTATTCTTCAATCTTGGAACTGAATTCAGCCCCATGATTTAACTTTCAGCCAAACAATAGATGGGCGTATAAAGTGAAAAATAATACCAGAGAAGTGCACATGCCTTAAAACAAGCAATCGTACTAGACAAAAAGGGCAGCATTTGCCCAAGGCTAATGCTTAGAAGGCAAGAAGAGATAGGAAAGGACAGATGGAAATAGTAAACACAGGGAGGAAGTGAGAAGAGTATTGTTGCATTATGGAGATGCAATCAATGTCACAGAACAAAATGTGTATGAAATTTTGAATGGAAAATCAATTTGCTATGTAAACTTTCACCCGAATTAAATAAAAAGTTAAATGAATGAATAAATAAATCTTATGAGCAGTTGGGAGATGTGAGAATCCATGAGATACCAGAAGATTTATCTACTTCAAAATATATAACAACAATGTTTGCCATTCTGCCTCAAATTCCCTTCTAGAGAATCATTATCTAAAAGCCAAACTTCCATGAAAAGGTTTTGTTGTTGTTGTTGTTGTTGTTATGTGCCAGTTGAGTTGCACTGGACTCATAGCAACCCCTCCTTGGGTTTTTAAGGTGGTATCACTACAGAAGTAGATTATCCAACCTTCCTTCCAAGGAGTGGTTAGTGGGTTTGAACCGCCAGCCTTCTGGTTAGCAGTCAAGTGTCTTTGTCACTACACTACCAGAGCTCCTATGAAAAGGTTTCAGAACATATATATTTTCTACCTCTTAGCATATGTTTACGCTCAGATTTTGTTATCTAGAGTTTATTTAGAGCTTTGATATATGCAATATATATTGGATTATTGAAGGTTGACAGTTACAGAAAGAACTAAGGCCTGGGCAAAGTAGACAATTGCTCAATGAATTAGTCATCTTTGGAAAGTCAGAAGCCACTTGAAGACAATGATGAGAAAGTCACTACTAAATGGAAAATGAGGAAATAAGAAATGTTGAGTAAGGAAGGCTGTCTTCTATGAAACAAACTTAAAGAGTTAAAACAAAAATATGGTTCCTGGCTGTCATTCAACATGAACTGTAAACAACACATACAAAACAGAAAGAGTTGCTGCTGAGTCAACACCAACTGACAGAGACCCCATGTGTGTCAGAGGAGAACTGTGCTTCATAGGGCTTTCAATGGTCAATTTCTCGGAAGTAGATCGCAAGGTCTTTGTTCCAGGGCACTTGCATTTCCAACTTTCAGATTGGCAGTGGAGCACATTAACTATTCACACCACCTAGGGACTCCAAACAACACAGCCAGCTCTTCAGTACATGAGCTGGCAAAAAAAAAGCATTATATGAGAATCATTGGCAGCACCACTTGAGGCAGGGCAGAACTAACACGCTTTATATTCAGTGCATAGCATTGCTTGTATCTGCTAGAGTTATGGGAACCCCATAAAGAGAAGATCTCTCCACCTACCAGATGAGTAGGGTCACATCTGTTCCACAGCCAGAGTTTGCCACACCCATTCCACCTGAGGTCTGCAACTTAGGCTCACCTCTACACTTGATTCCAAGATCAGTTTTAAGGCTGCAGTTTGAGGAGCTCCTTAAGAACCATAGGAGCTCTGGCAGCATAGTGCCTAAGGCACTCGACTGCTAACCAGAAGGCTGGTGGTTCAAACCCACCAGCCACTCCTGGGAAGGAAGGTTGGGCAATCCTACTTCCGTAGTGATACTGCCTCGGAAACCCAAGGAAGGGTCGCTGTGAGTTGGGACCGACTTGACAGCAAATAACAACTAAGAACCATGGTGCATCTGAAGTTAGCGCTTTTAAACAAGTCTGAGCAGCAAGAAGTAGTGAAAAGAGCACCAGACTGAACAGCCTTCCCCCAGCAGTTCTTCTGTATACGTCCTCTGTCTGTGTAGTGATTTATGAACCCAGCGTTTGCAACTACCAATGTGTTCTTGGTGATCTCTGCCTGGAGGCCATGGACAGATCCTTGGTGATGGACGATTGGTTAAGGACAATTTAAACTACGTTTTTAGGACACTTTACTACGTGCTAGACACTGCTGTCAGTGATTTACATATTAATTCATTTCCACTCATTGTAGTCGAATCAGATCCCACTCATAGCGACCCCTCCTTGGGGTTCTGAGGCAGTATCACTATGGAAGTAGGTTGCCCAACCTTCCTTCCGAGGAGTGGCTAGTGGGTTTGAACCAGCCTTCTGGTTTAGTCCTCACAAAAAATATGTGAGCTTACAAGAGTCTATGTCTCTCGTACTTTGTTCGTATTGTCAGGACTTGGAGAAGGTTATCATGCCTGGTAAACTAGAGGGTCATTGAAGAAGAGGAAAGCTCCCAATGAGATGGACTGGCACAGTGGCTACAACAATGAGTTCAAGCACAGCAATGATTGTGAGGATGGTGCAGGACCAGGGAGTGTTCCCTTCTGTTGTACAGAGGGCTGCTATGACTCAGAATTACTCGACAGCATCTAGCAACAATAATAAAAAGTCTGTTAGATAATCCTTAAACCTTAAACCAAAAATATACCCTGAAGTCTTCTTAAAATCAGATACTAGCTCAGCTTAACAAGTTAAGAATGTCTGGCTTGGGCATTGTGCTCTTTCAAGGTCTATCTGTGTAGGATCAACCTGACAACAGCAAGTCAAAAAATTAGATAGAAAACTTATTAATGGAGGAGGAACAACTTAGGATGGATGGGGGAGCAAGAAGGTGAGAGTGATTGCACTACTCAAAGAATGTAATTAATGCCAGTGACTCGTACAAGAAGAAATTTGAATTAGTGAATATTTTGCTGTGGATATTTTCAAAAACAACATAAATTAATTTTTTCAAAAATTTATTTTTAAGTCTATGATAGGTTATTGTTCTTACTAGGTGCCTTTGAAGTAGTTCTGAGTCATAGCGGTCCTATGTACAGCAGAGCAAGATAGATGCTATACAACAAATGAGCAAAGAGAAACTAGGGAAGGTTTGATGACTTATCCGAACTACAGAACCCAGGTCTCCCAGCTTCAGAATCTGTCCTCTGAGCCACATAATACAATCAGAAAGACCAGAAGCAAGTTCACTCAGTTCTTCCTTGATGTGTATTGACAATCAGGAGGAAGCGATAGACAAGGACTGAATGCCAGGGACAATGAGCATTTTGTTTTATTTTATTTTCATTTCATTGAATAGACTGATGGCATAAAAATGTAAATTTAAGGATGATGTATTGAATATCTACATTATCTTCACAGCCCACCTAAGAATAACCTTCTAACTAGGTTGTTTTGATGCATTTTTGATGTAAACATTATCTCTTAGGAAACCACTTAATATGAAATGTGAGAGGACTAGGAAAAGAATTCTTGGGAATATGAATTATGGACTGAAAAATTTAAATCACTGCTGTTCTTGATCAAACAGAGCTTGGCTAACTTAATGAAAATTTTAAAAAGATGAAAAAGTAGAAAAAAGAAAATTCCCAAAGGGCTTTCTCAATACTTATTTTGTCTTCAAAAGAATATATATTTTCACTAAATAAGGTCTATTCTCATATATTTTATCATTCAAACTCAGTTCAGGTCTCTGAAGATATGGGAAAAATACATGCATTATTATCCTTTTATTTCAGATAGTTAATCTTTTATTTCTCAATAGTAACTCTACATAACTCTACATTAAACTGTATTCATTTTAATCATTGTTTGCATCTTACTGCACTGGAGTTTTATTTATGTGTTTATTGACTATACTAGACTATAAGATTTTTTTTTTTTTAATATTTCATTATGGTTTAGGTGAAAGTGTTCAAAGCAAATTAGTTTTCTATTCAGCAATCTATACACAGGTTCTGGGGCATTGGTTGAAATCCCTACAATGTGTCAGCATTCCCACCTTGAGTTCCTCATTTCCATGGGGTGTTTTCCTGCCCCTTCCTGAATTCTTAACGTTACTTCTGGGCATAGGATGCCCCTTTGGTTTCATATCATTGATTGTCCTGAGAAGCATGTTCCTCTCGTGCATTATTTTTCACTTTATGGGCCTGTGCACTGTGAGATTTTTAAGTGCCTGGGACATTGTCTTATTCTTTCCCAAATGCTTGGCAACTAATTTTGGGTATCGACTACAGCAGGCCTTGTGTCACTACTCCCTGAACCTACTATAGCTCTGTCTCTCTTTCTCTAGCCCCCTGGTAAAAATTGAAGCCATTGGTTAATCCAATAAAAGTGTCACAGCAGAATTCTTACATGTGGTCCATGTTGTCATCACAATCCAAAGATGACCATCAAGTACTTATCTCTGCCTTGATGGCAAGGGTTGTAAAGCACAGCAACTTCCCCTTTATCTTAGAGAGGATGCCCCACCTATAAATTTCACCAAGCCATGCTTCAGAATGTTCCTAGAGTTTACCTTCCACTTTCTGGTACACCTGTGTCTTGATCGAGCATTTGGGATACTTGTTATTTTCTGCTTATCAGGTCTAATTCACATGGTATCATGAATGGAGTGGACCAGCATGATGTTCTTTGGAATGTCGGCATGATGGCCTATGTGATTATGAAAGAAAACCGGAAAAGGATTAAGACGGTGACTATGTACTGCTCTTCTTGGCACTCAATGGCAAATTTCTTTTCCTCCTCTCTTATGATGGATATAAGCAGAAGCAGTTGCCAGACAAAAGGCACATACCAAGAGCTAGAAGCTCTGTTGATTTTAACTACAGTGCTACATACAGAATTACTCATCCATGGAAGGTCAGTAGCTACTTGAAGATAATGATAAGAAAATCTCTACCAATGGGAAAAGTAGGAAATGAGAAATATGGGTGGGGCTGACCTCTATGCAACAGACTCAAGATGTTAAAGGATACAATTCTAGACACTTGCTCAACATATCCTTGAAAATACAAACAAACAAACAAGCGAAAAAGTTGCTATTGAGTTGAATCCACCTGTGTTTGGAAGCATAAACTTCAATTTGTTCAGTTGAAAAAATACTAAATCTGATATCTTCTCTGTGATTGGGACTACCAGTAAGTGAAGGGACAGTCTGCCATTGGACTTGAGTCTCCCTGAAGGTTCTTTCTGGGTACGCCAAGAATCCACAGCCCTAATCACTCTTTAGGAGCTCTGGTAGCGTAGTGCCTAAGGCACTTGCCTGCTAACCAGAAGGCTGGTGGTTCAAGACCACCAGCCACTCCTCAGAAGGAAAGTTGGGCAATCTACTTCCATAGTGATACTGCCTCGGAAACCCAAGGAGGGGTCACTATGAGTCAGGTCCGACTCGACAGCACATAACAACAACTTTTACCTGGGCCATTTCTCAGGTTTGGTTTACAGTGAGTAAGCTTGACGGGTGAGGGGATGTTTCCCTCTTGACATTCTATTCTCCAGACCACATTCTCTGTGCTCCTCAGCTGTGAGCAAGCTCCCTGCATGCATAACATCCACCTAGGTCACTCTGCATTGGCCCTATGGTTCTTGGGAGCAAGGGGCACTGTTTCATTTGTCTCAGGCCCATGACCCTCAGGTTTTCTGCCAACATCCATTAAATATTAACAGGCTAGCTAATTTACTGGGAGCTCTGGTAGCATAGTGGCTAAAGCACTTGACTGCTAACCAGAAGGCTGGCGGTTCAAACCCATGAGCCACTCCTCGGAAGGAAGGTTGGGCAATCCTACTTCCATAGTGATACTGCCTCGGAAACCCAAGGAGGGGTCGCTATGAGTCGCTTCCGACTCAATGGCACATAACAACAACAACAGCTTATTTACTGGCTTATAAGCAGGCTGAAATCCCTGACCCAAACTCTCTGTTTAAATATATGATAGGCACTGTCATCTGCCATGAATTATCTGTTTGTGACAATGCTGGGTGAGTAAAGACTATTTCATCTGCCACTTTGATGGTGGTTTCAATCTCCTTAATTCCTCCAAGAACACAGAATTCTCCATGGTAGACAAGCTTCCACCTGCCTTTTCCTAGGCGATCTGTACTACATAGGTCAAAGAAGTGAATGTTCTGCCAACTGCTAAAAGGCATCCAGCCCCTACAACATTCAGGAACCAGGGAAGTGTGCTCAGAGTGGGTCTGTGGGTCAGTTTCACTGGCTGCGGTACTTACTCAGGCCTCTAGTGTTTCGCAAAGTGCAGGGTCAATGAAAATGAGGGAACTCTCAGTGAGATGGACTGACACAATAACCACATCATTGGACTCAGACAAACCAGTGGTCATGAAGATGGCCCAGCACCAGGCAGCATTTCCTTATATTGAACATGGAATCGGCACGAGTCACAGCCAACGTGGCGGCAACCAACACCCACAAAAAAGCCCACTCCAACTTAAAACCACAATGTCATTTTGTGCCACCTACTGTCAATGTCATTGACAGTCTTGCATCTGAGAGTCTGAAAATGCTGGAGATTTTCCATTCTCCACTTTATTGTTAACCTGAGGCTAGCTGCTGAATTCATTGAAGATGTGTTGATGTTCTTGTTGTTAGGTTCTGTCAAGTTGCTTTTGACTTACAATAACCCAGTGAGAAAGAGAAGAACTGCCCCGTAGGGTTTTCTTGGCTATAATCTTTATGAAAACAGGCAGCCAGGTCTTCCTCCTGTGGAGTCACTGGGTGAGTCGGAGCCACTGGCTGGACTTGAACTGGCAATCTTTTAATTAGCAGCCAAGTACTTAACCATTTGCTCCTTGTTTGAGAGGCAGAGGATCAATATTCGCTGTACATCATTGTGGACAATTGGCCAGATCCTTCTTCAAGCAGGCCCAGACTCTTTAATCCGAGAACTAGCACAGATTGGGGGCTAGGTAGGGGGCCTTGATTTTCATTCTGAAATTTGATGTCAGTTTTCTGCTGCTTAGTTCTCAATTTTTTCCTAATTATACAAATTGCACACTGCTCTAATAAGTTGTCTCAGAATCTCCTGCATAGGAACACAGTGACCTATTTGCTATCCTCCAGGTCAAAGCATGTTGTCATTCCATCCTTGATCCCTATTGTGGTAATAATAACCACTTACCTCTGATGCTTAAATGCTGATGCTTGGCCTCTGCCAATTTGTGATCCAATTATTCCAAAAGATATTTGAGAACTCAGTTGCACAGCAGCATTTTCTACTGCCAATGCATAGGACAGACAGCCACTACTGAGACTGTCAAAAATGCAGATGCCTACATCAGCAGCAGCTTTCTTATCACATTGGAGAAGAGTGCTCTCTGGTCCTCCTGGAGAACATAGTCAAATACTGGTTTCCTTGGCTGACATTAATTTATCCATTGTGATATACACAACAACTTGAGGCCCCTCTCCTTTTTTTTAATACTATGACAAGGAGTTTCTGGCATCTTTATATTCTTTAGTATAAGCACGGTTCTGTCTAGATTTCCAGGGCTATCCCGGAACATTACTAGGATGAGTTCCAAGTGCCCTTGTGAAAACATTAAATCCCAGGGCATGGATGTTGATAATTCTGCCCCCATGTTGATAATTCTCCTCTATTATGGTAGACTGAATAATGGCATCCCATAGATGTCCTTGCTTTGATTCCTGAAACTTGTGATATGTTATTATATGTGGCAAAAGGAACTCTGCAGAGATGATTAAGGAAAGGATGTTGAGATGGGGAAGTTATTCTGGATTACCTGGGCTGGTCCAACATAATCAACAACAAAAAAGAAAAACCCAACCCATTGCTATTGAGTCAATTCCTACTCATGGCAAACCCACGTGTTATGGAGTAGAACTGCTCCAGACTTCTCCTGCCGATGATCTTTACCGAAGTGGATTACTACGTCATTCTTCTACAGCCACTAGACGGGTTCCAACTGCCCAATTCAGGTGAGTAGTTGAGAGTAGACTAGTTAAACCACCAAAAGATATTCAACCTAGTGTCAAGAGTCCTTCTATGACAGAGGCAAGAGGATCAAAAGAGGAGGCGCTGTGACAATGGAAACAGAGATTGAGGGAAGCAAGCAAGAGTTCCCAAGCCAAGGAACGCAGGTGGTTTCTAGCAGCTGAAAAAGGCCATGAAGCAGATTCTTCCCTAGAGCCTCCAAAGGAAATATAGTCCTGCTAACCCATTTTAACCACCTAACTTATAGAACCTACACATGAATTATTTCATGTCACATTTGTGGTCATTTGTTACAGCAGCAAGTGGTAACTAATACACCTTTGCAGTTTTGCATTGCCCATTGCCCAGCCTTCAGTCTAAGCCCTCAAGATCCATTCCTCCATGTATTTCCTAACTCTTGTCAGTAAATATTAGCCAGGTCTGAAATCCTCTTGTTGTATGGGGCTTAAACACCTCTGCTTGGGCTACTCTGAGACTTGGAGGCAACAAGAGGAGGCAAGAATGGTAGTCAAGGAAATAAGCTTCATCTTGCTAGACACAGCCTCAGGTGAGACCAGGACCAGTCTCCAATCAAGGGTTAGAAGCTACTGTGCCATCTATGAGATTTCAGAGGATTTGGGGGGTGGGGTGTCAATATTTTTATGTATATTTACCTAAATAGCTCAATCTTAAGTCTGAGTCTCATTTCCCTATGAGAGCTGTGAATTTGACAAAAATCAAAACCAAACTCACTGTCACTGAGTCAGATCCAACTCACAGCAACCCCTCCTTGAGTTTCCAAGGCAGTAACACTACAGAAGTAGCTTGCCCAATCTTCCTTCTGAGGAGTGGCTGGTGGGTTTGAACCACCACCCTTCCAGTTAGCAGTCAAATGTCTTAGGCACTACACCACCAGAGCTCCTCAAGGAAACATGGAAACTTCAAAGGAAGCCCCTCTCTTAGTCGGACCACTATTGTAATAAGATCCTGGGCTAATTTTTTAGCACAATCTTCCCTGCAACCACAGGAGAGAGGGCTACCCCTTCAAGCTGCCCTACAGGTGTTCTGATTTTCAAATGTCCCTTATGGTGATAGTTACCTGCTGTGAACCTACATATCTGAGGTATTTCTGAAACCAAGTGCTATTTCCCCCACCTTGGCACCTGGATGGGAATAAAGAGGTAGACTGGATTACCCCCAACTATTTCCCCCACCCTGGTTAGGATGGATAATTAGATAAGACCCTGCAGGGGAATAAGTAAACTGGATTACCCCCAACTATTTTCCCACAGGGGCAGATGAGTATTCAGTTCCTTAAAGAACTGAATGAAAAACATTCCTTCCTGCAGATGATAGACTTGCAAAAACTATTTTAGAAATAACTTGTAAATGAACTCTGGACTTAAGGGAACAAAAGTTAATTGTTGACTGCTGATCCTCTCCCCTCTGCCCAAGCCCCTATCAGCTGATAACAAGAAACTATTTCACCCATTTCACCGTTCACACCCCAAATTCCTCAACCTTTTGTGAATATGCACAACCCCCTCTCCTGAAACCTACAAAAACTGTGTTTGGATGGCACATTGGGGAGTTAAGATCTGGATACTAACTACCCCTAACTCCTTGCACTGCTGCTTTGCAATAAATAATTTTCTCTCCTATCAATCTTGGTGTGTAAACTGTTTTGGCCTGACGCTGGGCAGGGACCCACGTTTGGTCCGGTAACATTTCCATGATAGAATTCTTTTTCCAATGCCTTGTTTGTGTGTGATACTGTATGCCACCTCTGATTAAACAAAAGTTATGGTACTGCCAAACAAAATGAAAAAATATTACAAGGTAAGATATGAGGTAAGGACCATGCACACTATTGGTCACCGCACCCACACCTCTACACCCACTGCTAAATGACAACATCAATCTTGGATCTGCCTGCCAGAGTTCAGCCAAGAAAGGAAAGTGAGAGTCTGCTAAGGGAATTTTTGCTCTATTACTCCTTCCCCAGGCACTCCACTGACTCATTTGGTTTAGGTCAGTCAGCTTTATACTTTTTGCAGAAATAGAAGCCTGTCATTCAAATGGTCATGAGTTGCTAGTTTTTCACACCAAGAATATGCTGTAATTTTTCTTCCAGTGATTAACAAGTAAGGAGGGTACAGTGGTGTGAGCATTGCCTTGTGATGATGCAGGTGCTTTTTTTGGATCTTCTTTGTACTCAGTCTACTGAGTGTCAGATGATATTTTTCAAGACCACTGTAAGCACAGTGGCTTTTGGAAAAGAATTTGATTTCTACCTAGGTCATGAAGTCAGAGTGCTTTCTTGGGAAAGGATGATTGATCTCTGGGGTAGAAAAGAAACTATCTACCTATAATGGGTCACTGAGTCATCTAGAAGTTATCAGAATTGCCTGTTACTCATATGGCGCATTTGTAAAAGTTACTAAAAAACATCGTCACCTCGAGATACTTTACTTTCACCTGTAGGAAGATGTTCATAATGCATAGATTTTGTTAAAATGACTCTTTACTGCCATTAGCCAGAAAAAAAATTGCCATAATGAATACACACATGATGTGTACAGTCAGAGTGATTTACACTTAAAGGTGGTGCCTTGTGCGACAGCACAACTGGGCTCTGCATGAATGTCCTGATTACTCTTTCTCAAAGGTGAGTGATTTCCAGTCGTATGTGGTCCCTTGAAATAGCCTGACCCTACAGTGGTCATAGAAGCATGGCTTAAATGATGTAAGACCAAGGTGATTAATGGTGAGATTTAGTCTAAACATACACACAGTTTTCAGCTTTGAAATATTAGAGGAAAATTCCAGGGATTTGCCTGGAAATAGCTCTTAGTCCAGGCTAATCCCTGGAACTTATGCATGGTTAAAAACTGTGTATTTGGGCCAATGTCAGTAGTTCTCAATTAAGATTCTGCAGTTCCTATTATTGATTGATCAATGACTTTTCAACTGTTAATATACCAGAAAATGACTTTATAGGAAACAAGAAATACTTTAGTGATTCTTGGGTTTTCCTCTAACATTCCAAAAGCTGAAAACTAAGAGCTAGTTAAGTAGATTCAAGTCCCCTAGACTACAGGGTCATGAAATTTCAATTGATGGGACTTGTATGTGAATTTCACATGAATCCATGATGGTGTTTTAATCCAATAAGGATCTTACTTAATCAGTACTGAAAGAAAATACTGTTCATCACTCCAATATCCTTGTCAATGTTTTCAAATTTCAGTCTCTTTTCATCAGCACAAAAACAATTTCAAACTTCTTTCATCTTTTTTCTAATGGACTCTTGAATCTATGCTTCACCTGCCAGTGATCATTAAAAATATGCTCTAAGTTATCCAAACAACTTTTTCACCTTGATTTGTAGACAGCCATTTAGAGATTTTCAGCCTTAGGTATCTATCTATCAGATAAAAACATCAAAGGTGTCTAAATCAAATGTAGCAATTATGGAAATTATATAGCACTATCTAACAAAACACCAACGTTGTTGTTGTTGTTGTTGTTGTATGCTGTCGAGTCAGACCTGACTCATAGCGACCCCTCCTTGAGTTTCCGAGGCAGTGTCACTATGGAAGTAGATTGCCCGATCTTCCTTCCGAGGACCAAAGGAGGCAGTAAAATTCCCTAAGCCCAAAGGCTATATCCACAGATTATGAAATTCTGGCTGTTTGGACATAATTATGACATCTATTTCACATAATCTAAGAGTCATGTTTTATACGCCATCACATTTTCATGCTTGAGAACATTCAGAACTATTGGTTTTGTGTTTCTCCTCAACAATAACCAGCAAGAACAGGTTCTGCCCACAATGCAAAGCAACTAGACTTCTCATACATTCCTGGTAGGAATGCAAAATGGCACAACCATTATGGAAGATTGTTGGGCAGTTTCTCATCAGGTTCATCATCCACTTACCATGAGACCCAGCACTCCCACTCCTAGCCATTGACTCAAGTCAGATGAAACTTAATGCTCATACAAAGACCTGTATATGATTGTTTACAGTATCTTTATTTATATCACCCAAACTGGGAAACAACCCAAATATCCACTAACTGGTGAATGCATAAACATATCATGATACATCATTGTAATGAAATATTCATCAGAAATTAAAAGGAATAAACTAGTGCTAACCAACTGGTAGCATAGTGCCTAAGGCACTTGACTGCTAACCAGAAGGCTGGCGGTTCAAATCCACCAGCCACTCCTCGGAAGGAAGATGAGGCAATCTACTTCCATAGTGATACTGCCTCAGAAACCCAAGGAGGGGTCGCTATGAGTCGGGTCCGACTCAACAGCACATAACAACAACAACAACCAAAAAGTTGGTGGTTTGAACCTACCAGCTCCTCCATGGAAGAAAGATGAGATAGTCTGCTTCTATAGGGATTACAGCCATGGAAACCCCATGCAGGTAGCTATGAGTTGGAATCAACTCGATGGCAGAGTTTGGTTTGAGTTTGGGGTCATTTATACAGCATGAATAAATCTCAACTGCATTATGCTAATTGAAATAAATTAGATTTAAAAGGCAATACACTATATGATTCTATTTATAAGACAGTTGAGGAAAGATAAAGCTAGAGGGACAGGAAAGAGAACCTTTGTTACCCGGAACTGAGGGAGAGGGTACAGAGAATGAATAAAGGGAGACAGGGAATTTGTAGTGTGATGGAACTGCTTTATAGGCCTATATGGATTAGTCAAAATTCATAGAACAATACATAGTGAATTTTCCTTTATGTAAATTATACCTCAGTATTAAAAAGGACCAAAAAGAGAATGGCTAACAGGCAATGCAAATTATGATAATAAATAGAAGTTTAACTATACCACTTATCCCAATAAATGTACACTTAACCTTACTTTCAAAAAGACAATGAACCTCAGATGAGATAAAATTACAAATTCAGCTGTGTATGCTTAACCAGAAATATACCTAACAGATAACAGCACCAAAAAGCAGAGATGAGGATGCACGTGCTATACCACATATATACTGACCAAGAGAGAATCAGTTTAATAACATTAATGTCAGTGAATAAATTTTAACACAAATAATTGAAAACAAAATGGAAAATGTATCATTATCTTCACAGGAGAATTTGAATGTATCTGAAATAAGAGGTCTGATGAAAACATGATCAAATGTTTACAGTTGTTACATCTGATTATATTGGTACAGGGTAATTTTCTATATGTTTCAAATATTTTAAAATTTTAAAATAAGCATAAAAAAATCAAATGCAGGATGTAATAAGGCTTTAGAAATTTTTAACCTGGAGAAAATGTTCAGGAATTTATCTGTCCCTTTTAATGTCTGTGTGCAGTATAGGGCAACACCCTTTCATCCACATGCCCTCTCCCATCCTAGGCATTGTATTAGAGCTTAAATTCTGAAGCACTTGGTTTGTGGAAGGCTGCCATCTGCAGTGGGAGCCCTTACTGCCTTTTGAAGACAGATGCTATTTGAGTTTTCCGACTTTTATACCAGCCTTGTGGCCATGGAAAGACATGTTCTAGGCCAAACCTGAGGAGGAGCAGTTTGCCATCAGGAAGAGTGACGTAGAAAGAAGGTTATGCTGACACCAAGAACTAGGGAACTTGCCTGAGTGTATCCTTTTCTAACTTAAATTAAGGTTATGGTCCCAGAATTGTTTTGTAAGGAGCTCTAGTGGTATAGTGCCTAAGGCGTTTGACTACTAACCAGCCACTCCTCAGAAGGAAGACTGGGCAATCTACTTCTGTACAGATATTGCCTCAGAAACCCAAGGAGGGGTCGCTATGGGTCAAAACCAACTCAGCCTTGTGTTAGGGTTTTTTTTTTTTTTTTTTTTTTGGTTTATTTTCTTGTAGCCACCTTGTGGTTGTGACTCAGATGACTCAGGCCACATGGTCATGAGTCATATCTGGACCACCACCTATCCAGGTAGTCAAGCCCCAGAGCCAATCCTGAAACCCTATTTAATCTTTGATTATGTAATTACGTACAAGTCCCAATCATGGTCCTTTCCCCATTTCTGTAGTCCCACCTGCAACAGTAATGAATCTGACACTAACCTTGATTTTATGATGATTTCTTTTGTTTTCTCAATAACATAAAATTAGCCCTGTGGCCATGACTCGGCAGGCTTCATTCAGCTCTCTGTACTGTGTACGGTGCTGATGGTTTCCCTCATCCTGGATGATCGTCTTACTCCTGTCTAGGGCTTGATAAAAGGGTCTCTAAAGAACATGTTTGAATCTTGGGTCTTTTTTTCCCCCTAGCATGCCATAAACACACAAACAAATACATGCGCCAAGCACCTTAAATTAATATTTACAGTTATCAAGTTTTTATTTAGAAGACTATGACTAACGAGTGGTAATTTTGAGGAAAATACCTTCTCTCTACCAAATTCAGTCCCCGGTCTCCTGGAGTTAATTAATAGCAGCAAGACATGAGTTTGGAATTTTAACAGGTAAAATAAAAGTCATCTTGACATAATGAGTGAGCATCAGCTACCTCGGCCTTAAGAAGCACAGAAATAGAATCAGGAAACAAAGAGTGTCAACAGGAGATTCAGACAGGGATTTGAATTAGAATAACAAAGCTGGGTGTCCTTTGTAAAATTATGTGCTGGGGTCATTCAAGTCCAGGGTTTGGGACAGTTGTTATGCAAGGTTTGCATATATGGGCAAGGCTTCCATTAGACAGCAAGGAGTCAGCCACCGAATGCAATGCATTTTACCTGGGATGACTAGGAACAACCTGTTTACCTGGCTGAAGTTTAACCCTCACACTCTAAGCAAATCAGGAAGACTAGTCTCCCACAAGAAAACTGGTCAGGTGACTGCCAGTTTATCCCATGTGAGGGGAAAGCACAAAATAATTTTAGACAAGAAACTGGTGTGAAAATATCCAAAACAAATACCATAAGAGGGCAAGAGAGTAGGGTGCTAAGGAAAAAAAAAATCAAAACCAAACCCACTGCGTCAAGTAGGATACAACTTATAGAGACCCCCTCCTTGGGTTTCCCAGTAGATTGCCCAGTCTTCTTTTTGAGGAGTGGCTGATGGCTTGGAACTACCAGCCTTCTGGTTAGCAGTCAAGTGTCTTAGGCACTACATCACCAGAGCTCCCAGATGCTAAGGAAGGTCCCTTGAAAGGAGTCTTAGAAACAGAAATGTTGATACACTCTCTGCTGGACCACCAGTATCTAGAACAGTGGCTAGTGTTGTTGTCGGTGTATGCTGCTGAGTTAGTTCCCATTCATAGCAACACCACGTGACAGAGTAGAACTGCCTTATAGCTTCCCAGTATGTAAGGGCCCCCTAAAACCTGGAACTTGGCTAAAACCATGTCTGACTCTGATTCCATTTTATGCTGGACTCTGCTTCTGTTTCTGAGACGGTGACTCATGGCTGTTGATGGGTAAACAAGGGTAGGACAGCTTGCCCTATAGAAAAATGTTGTTGAAAGTAGATTGGCTAGTATCCAGAAGGATGTGTGTCTGGGCATGTCCTTCTTACACAAGGAACTTGCCTGGGCATGTTCTTAGCAATTTATCGAAATCAGGAGAACTTACTTTAGCTAGCCAATCAGAATTTTTTTACTGTTACTTCTTGATATTTTAGTATTTATATCTTGTGCAGTGTCTGATTGGTGCAACACTTTAGGGGGAACTGCCTAATTGCTCTGTGCTGCGCTGAGTCACAAATTACTCCATCCTTCTATAAACTTCTTTTGCTTTTACTATGAGCAGACTCCATGATAATGCTTTCCAGCTCTAGGCTGTATTATTTATGGGAGCAGATCACCAGGTCTTGTCTCTGACCTTTCAGTTAAAAAGATTGAACAACCTTCTTCCATAGTGATGCTGCCTTGGAAACCCAAGGAACGGTCACTATGAGTCGAATCCAATTAGACTACAGTGAGTTTGGTTTTTTCATTTGGTTTTCAGTTAGCAGCTGAGTACTTAATCATTGTGCCATCAGGGATCCTTATGTCCAGACATAGTAAACCCTTAAATGATATTTGTTCAAAGAATGAATGAAAGACAGGAATCCCTGTGTAGTAGAAAGGGAGATATTGCCAATATTTTTTACACAGTTTTGAAACTGTTGAGCAAAGCTCAGCCCAAGCTCCCTTCTCTGGCTTCTTCTCCACCAACTGCATCTGAAAGGATGTATCTGTGCCATCAAATGTGTATTGTGGGGCTGTGGATGAATCTAATTAGCTAAGGATTGGCACCTAAAGAGAAGGAAGACAGGACATTGTCTAACAGCGATTTGCTAGATTTGTTTCTAGACACACACACTTGACTGAAAGACCTAGGAATATTGCAATGAGATGGTGGGGTGGTCCTTCATCTAGAAGCTCATTTAAATTCAGGGCTGGACCTTCCATGAGCACTCAAGGATTTAGCACTGAAAATGGGTGTGCAGATATGAGCAGAAGTGTAAACTCTATAGCAGAGTGGCAAGACTGAGATAACAGATGAGCAAGGAGAGACCAGGGGATGACAAAGCCACAGGATCCAGGTAGGATCCAGGTAAAGGGAGGACAGAGAAGTTTTGAACAGCTAAGGGAGACAAACTGGTCTGTCAGTTTGTCTTACTGTGGTGGCTTGTGTGTTGCTGTGAGGCTTGAGGCTGTGCCACTGGTGTTTCATACACCAGCAGAGTTGCACATAGTGCACAGGTTTCAAAACAGCTTACAGACTGAGACAGACTAGGAAGAAGGAAGAGGCCATCCATTTCTCAAAGAATTGGCCAGGGAAAACCTTATGAATACCAGAGAAACATTGTGATACATTACTGGGCAACTTTATGAATAGTCCGGAAACACTGTCCGATACAGTGCAGGAAGACAGGCCTCTTAGGTTGGAAGGCACTCAAAATATGACTGCAAAAGAGCTGCCTCATCAGAGTAGAAACAACCTTAATGGTATGGATAAAGTAAAGTTTTGGGACCTCCATTTGTTGATGTGGCACAACTCAAATTGAGGAGAAAGAGCTGCCAACATCCATTAATAATCAGAACATGGAATGTATGAAGTATGAATCTAGGAAAACTGGAAGTTGTCAAAAGGAAATGGAATGCATAAAGATTGATAGCCTAGGCATTAGTGAGCTGAAATTGATCAGTTTTGGCCATTTTGAATAAGAAAATCATATGATCTACTATGCCAGGAATGACAATTTAAAGAGGAATGGCATGGCATTCATCATCACAAAGGATGTTTCAAGATCTGTCCTAAAGTACAATGCTGTCAGTTATAGGATAATATCCATACATCTAAAAGGAAGACCAGTTAATAAGACTATTATTCAAATTTATGCACCAACCACCAAAGCCAAAGATGAGGAAATTGAAGATTTTTATCAACTTCTGCAGTCTCAAATTGACTGAACATGCAATCAAGGTGTGTTAATTGTCACTGATGACTGGAATGCAAGAGTTGGAAACAAAGAAGAATCACTGGTAGTTGGAAATTTTGGCCTTGGTGACAAAAATAATGCTGAAGATCCTATGATAGAATTTTGTAAGACCAATGACTTATTCATTGCAAATACCTTTTTTCAACAACACAAATGGCAGCTATTTGCATGGATTTCACCAGATGGAATACACAGGAATCAGACTGACTACATCTGTGGCAAGAGGCAATGGAAAAGCTCAGCATCTTCAGCCAAAACAAGGCCAGGAGTTGATTGTGGAACAGACCATCAACTGCTCATATGCAAGTTCAACTTGAAATCGAGGACAATTAAAACAAGTCCACGAGAGCCAAAATATGACCTTGAATATATCCTTCCTGAATTTAGAGACCATCTAAAGGATAGATTGGATGCATTGAACACCAATGACAAAAATCAGAACTGTGGGATGACATCAGGAATATCATCCATGAAGAAGGCAAGAGGTCATTAAAAAGACAAGAAAAGAAGAAAAGACCAAAATGGATGTCAGTAGAAACTCTGAAACTTGCCCTTGAGTGGAGAGTAGCGAAAGCAAATGGAAGAAATGACAAGATAAAAGAACTGAGCAGATTTCAAAGAGCAGCTCTAGCAGACAAAGCCTATTACTATAACGAAAAGTGCCAAGACATGGAATTAGAAAACCAAAAGAAAAGAATACACTCACATTTCTCAAGCTGAAAGAACTGAGGAAAAAATTTAAGCCTCGAGTTGAAATATTGAAAGATTCTATAGGCACAATATTGAATGACACAGGAAGCATCAAAAGAAGATGGAAGGAATACACAGAGTCACTGTACCAAAAACAAACTGGTAGATCTTCATCCATTTCAGGAGGTGGCATCTGCTCAAGAACGAATGGCATTGAAGGAAGAAGTCCAAGCTGCACTGAAGGAGCTGAAGAACAAGGCTCCAGGAGAGAATACCCACTGAGATGTTTCAACAGATGCCTCACTAGAGGCACTCACTCAGTCATGCCAAGAGATTTGGAAGACAGCTACTTGCCCCACTGACTGGAAGAGACCCATATTTGTACCCATTCCAAAGAAAGGTGATCCCACAGAATGTGGAAATTATCTAACAATATCATTAATATCACATGCAAGTAAAATCTTACTAAAGATAATTCAAAAACAGTTGCTGCAATATATTGACAGAGAACTTCCAGAAATGCAAGCTGGATTCAGAAGAGGACATGGAAACAGATATCATTGCTGATGTCAGATGGATCTTGGCTCAAAGCAAAGAATACCAGAAAGATGTTTACTTGTGTTTTATTGACTATGGAAAAGCATTTAATTGTATTGACCATAACAAATTGTGGATAACATTGAGAAGAATGGGAATTCCAGAACACTTAATTGTACTCATGAGGAACCTGTACATAAACCAGGAGGCTGTTGTTTGAACAGAGAAAGGGGACACTGCATGGTTTAAAAACAAGAAGGGAGTGCATCAGGGTTGTATTCTTTCACCATACTTATTCAATCTGTATGCTAAGCAAATAATCTGAGAAGCTGGACTATATGAAGGAAAACATGGCATCAGAATTGGAGGAAAAATTATTAGCAACCTGCAATACACTGATGACACAACTTTGCTTGCTGAAAGTGAGGATGACATGAAGCACTTACTGATGAAGATTGAAGAATACAATCTGCAGTATGGATTACATCTCAAGATAAAGAAAACAAAAATCCTCACAACTGGACCTATAAGCAGCATCACAATAAATGGAGAAAAGTTTCAAGTTCTCAAAGACTTCACATTGCTTAGTTCTACAATTGACACCAATGGGAGCAGCAGTTAGGACATCAGACAACATATAGCACTGAGAAAATTGGCTGCAAAGGACCTCTTTCAAGTGCTGAAGAGCAAAGATGTCTCCTTGAGGACTAAGGTGCACCTGACACAAGCCATGATATTTTCAATAGCCTTATATGCATGTAAGAGCTGGACAATGAATAAGGAAGACAGAAGGAAAATTGTTGTTTTTGAGTTGTGGTGTTGGTGAAGAATGCTGAAAGTACCATGGAGTGCTAAAAAACTAACAGATCTGTCGTGGAGGAAGTGCAGCCGAATGCTCCTTGGAAGTGAGAATGGCCAGACTTCATCTCACCTACTTTGGTCACGTTATCAGAAGTAACCATTCCCTGGAGAAGCACGTCATGCTTGGTAAGGTGGAGGGTTGATGAAAGAGAAGACCTTCAATGTAATGGATTGATACAGTGGCTGCAGTGATGGGCTCAAGTATAGCAGGGATGGTGGAACTGGTGCAGGACCGGGCAGTGTATAATTCCACTGTGCATAGGGTTGCTGTGAGTTGGAGATGACTTGACAGCACTTAACAACAACAACAACATGGAGAGAAAGTGATGGCAAACAAAGATTTCTCATAACTTTCCCATTCTAATGCAACCCAGCTGGACTTTCTGGGTGTTACTATTTGTATATCACTTTCTATGTGTCATGGATTGAACTATGTCTGCAAAAATACCTGTTAACTTGGCTGAACCATGATTCTGGGTGCCTTCAGCAATTATGTAATGATGCAGTTTGGCAGATAACGTAATGACCCCCCCATGATGTGATCTGATGTGATAAAACAATCAGTTGAAGGGGGATTAGGGTGTGATTAGTCAGGCCACAGTGGCTGATCTAAGGGGAGTTTCCCTGAAGTGTGGCCTGCATCACCTTCTATCTTAAAAGACATAAAAGGAGAGAGGAACAAGCAGAGAAAAAGGAACCTACAACTACCATGAAAGGTGAGCTGGAAGTGGAATGGATCCTTTGGGCCTGAGTCATTGCACTTGGAACCTCCTAGACCCAGGGGAAGATTGATGCCAAGGCACATGGACATCTCCAAGGAATGCCAAGGCCCATAGATGTTGACAGGACCTTCTGCTCTGGTGCCTAAGGCATTTGACTGCTAACCAGAAGGCTGGCAGTTCAAACCCACCAGCCACTCCTCAGAAGGAAAACTGGGCAATCTACTTCCATAGAAAGACCGCCACAGAAACCCAAGGAGGAGTCACTGTGAGTGGGAATTGACTCGACGGCAGTGAGTTGTTTTGATTTCTTTTGTTTTTTCCCACAGCCACCAGAGAGAAAAGCCTTCCCCTGGAGCTCCAGCCTCATTCAGACTTCTAACCTCAACGGTGAGAGAGTAAATTTAGCTCTGGGAAAACCACCCACTTCGGTGTTTCTGTTACAGCAGCACTGAGTAACTAAGGCACTATGCTTCTGTTCATTTATTCATTTTGCAAATAAATATTGAGCTCCTATTTTACGTCATGCTGGAAAAAGAGCCAGGAACACAATAAAATCTGCATTCTCAGAGCTAATTTTCTAATGTGCGAGAGAGGGGAGGCACACAATGAACAACTGAACAAATAAATACTCATGGGCACACACCAAAAGGTAATAAGTAAAGTGTGGAAAGGAGAGTAGGGATTGTGGGATTTAATTGTAATTTTATAAAGAGTGGTCAGAAGAAGACTCACTAGTAAGGTAAGGCATAAATGGGATACAGATCTGCCTGTATCCCAAAAAGGCACTTATCTGCCTTTTTGGGTGATTGTTGATTAACTTTTACTCTGAGATAAGAAACCATTGGAAAGCTTTTAGCAGGAGCAACCAGAACAATGGAGGAGAAACTGAGGTAAGAATGGTCTTAAGAGGAGCCGGTTTTGTGGGGAAATCAGAAGTTTTGTTTGAGGGATATGAGATTTGAGATAGCTAGTAGACTCAACGGCAGTGAGTTTGTTTGGGTTTGAGTATACACCATGTGGAGCAGTGGGGCCAGCAGTGGATGTGTGGATCTGGATTCCCAGAGAAAAAATCAAGAACCCCAAACCCACTGCCATTGAATCAATACTGACCCTATGAGTAACAGAATAAAACACTGCCCAGTCATGCATCGTCCTCACAATCCTTGCTATGCCTGAGCCCATCCTTGCAGCAACCATGTCAATTCATGTCATTGAGGGTCTTCCCCTTTTTCACTAACCATCCACTTTACCAACCATGATATCCTTCTCCAAGTAATGGTCCCTTCTGACAACATGACCAAAGTAGGTGAAATGAAGTCTGGCCATTCTCACTACTAAGGAACATTCTGGCTGTACTTCTTCCAGGACAGATTTGTTAGTTCTTCCGGCAGTCCATGGCACTTTCAGTATTCTTCACCAACACCACTACTCAAAAGCATCAACTCTTCTTCCGTCTTCCTTATTAGTTGTCCACCTTTCAAATGCATATGAGGCGATTGAAAATGCCATGGCTTGGGTTAGGTGCATCTCAGTCTTCTAAGAGATACCTTTGCTCTTCAGCACTTTAAAGAGGTCTTTTGCAGCAGATTTTCCCAGTGCAATACGATGTCTGATTTCTTGACTGTTGCTTCCATTGGGGGAGCTCTGGTAGCATAGTGCCTAAGGCATTTGACTTCTAACCAGAATGCTGGCAGTTCAAACCCACCTGTCACTCCTTGAAGGGAAGGTTGGGCAACCTACTTCCATAGTTATACTGCCTCAGAAACCCAAGGAGGGGTTGCTATAAGTTGGAACCGACTCAACAACAGTGGGTGGGCTTCCATTGGTATTGATTGTGGATCGAAGTACTATGAAATCTTTGACAACTTCAAGTCACTAATAAAGAGAGAGAGTAAACTGTTGAGTCATATCTGACTCAATAGTGACCCCTCTTGGGTTTCCAAGGCAGTATCTCTACGAAAGTAGATTACCCAATCTTCCTTCCTAGGAGTGGCTAGTGGGTTTGGACCACCAGCCTTCTGGATAGCAGTCAAATGCCTTAGGCATTTGTCTGTACTCATGAGCACACACTAAAAGGTAATAAGCAAAGTGGGGAAAGGAGAGCAGGGATTGCGGGATTTAATTAAAATTTTATAAAGAGTGGTCAGAAGAAGACTCACTAATAAGGTAAGGAATAAATGGGATACAGATCTTACCTGCCTTTTTTGGGTGATTGCTGATTAATTTTTACTCTGAGATAGGAAACCACTGGTGGGGCTTTTAGCCAGAGCAACCAGAACAATGTAAGAAAGGTCATAGGAGGTGCAGGTTTTGTGGGGAAATCAGAAGTTAGTTAGG
Organism: Orycteropus afer afer; assembly: GCF_000298275.1. Taxonomy (NCBI): domain Eukaryota; kingdom Metazoa; phylum Chordata; class Mammalia; order Tubulidentata; family Orycteropodidae; genus Orycteropus; species Orycteropus afer. Next base: position 915,897 of record NW_006922323.1, read on the forward strand.
CACTAATCCACCAGAGCTCCGCAAGTCACTAATTGTTGTTGTTGTTATGTGCCGTCTAGTCAGACCCAACTCATAGCGACCCCCCCTTGGGTTTCTGAGGCAGTATCACTACAGAAGTTGATTGCCCCATCTTCTTTCTGAGGAGTGGCTGGTGGGTTTGAACAGCCAGCCTTCTGGATAGCAGTCAATTGCCTTAAGCACTATGCTACCAGAACTCCTGAAGTCACCAAGCTCCCAAAGTCACTAATAGAGGTACAAATTCATGAGACTGGGTGAGACAAGGGAGCTCTGATGGCATAGTGCCTAAGGCATTTGACTGCTAACCAGAAGGCTGGCGGTTCAAACCCATCGGCTACTCTTCAAAAGGAAGATTGAGCAATAAACTTCCTTTGGAGATACAGTCTCAGAAATTCAAGGAAGAGTTGGTATGAGTTGGAATTGACTTGATGACAGTGAGTTTGGTTTGGTTTTTTGGGTGACACAACCTAGGAAGTACCTATGACTAAGGAAAGGGAAAGAAGTTCATTTTTCACTAATTTCAATTGATTTCTGCTCCTTGCAACCAATCAGGTTTGAACTAAAAGAGAAATTGTTACTGTAAGTAGTTGAAAAGCTCTGATTTCCTTCTCTGCACCCAATGCTGGATTCTAGAAAGCCCAGCTATGTGTTGTCTGTCTCCTTGCATTAATTTCCCATCATCTGAGTAAACTTGAAGGCACTTCTTTCAACCAAACGCTCTTAATGAAGCAACCTGGACAAACACACTGTTTCAAACACAATACTCTATATGTTTGGTCCTCTCAGATACTATATGTACCCTCAGGCACAACTGGAATGTAAATGTTGACACTTGGCTAGGATCTAAAACTAGATTTGTAATGATTTAGCTTTAATCTTCTTTACAAATGATTAAAGCAGAGATGACAATAAATCACTCATTACAAGTAAATTATTTCTTTAAGTAGTGAAATATATAGTAATGTCTAATTTTGGTCCATATAAAAATAAATATAAACCAAGGAGGATGGCTGCCACATTTTTAACAACTTCCTATATCGGCTGACTGAAGAACCATGTCTCTTGAGACAATCTGTCAAGTAGATAGAAGAAATGACACTTAAAATTTCTTGTTTGATGTAGCTGCAGGCTTTTGATATATCTAGTACATTGTAGAACCAGAGAACTTTCTAGGTCAGCCTATATGCTATAGTTTTTCATTTAAAAAAAAAAGTTATGTTTGGTTTATTCTTAAACAAAATAATAGACCTTACTTCATTAAAATTGTTAGATTTTTTCCCCAATGTCTTAAAAATAGATGAGCAGGATGTTGATGCTGTTAACTACCACTGAGTCAGCCCCAACTCATGGAGACCCCCTGTGATTAGAGCAGAACTGTGCCCTGTAGGGTCTGCGGGAGTTGATTTTTCAGAAGTAGACTGTGAGGTCTCTATTCTTAGGACCCTCTGGGTGGATTAGAACCTGCAATCTTCTGGTTAGCACCAAGCACATGAACCAGTTCCCTCACCTTGAGACTCCACAGCCAGGATAATGAGCAAAGTAACAACCAACATGACTACACTGTCAGCTTTTCTCATGTATTAGACAGTTCCCTTTCATTCAACACGAAAATTTTGATTGGTGTTGGTGTTTGGATTCAGTAAAAATGTGCTAAATTCCAGGTTACAAAACCATCTGGAAAGGCATCTGAATCACAACTTTAAAGAGAGCAAAATGCTGGAGTGTTATCCAAACTCCAAACAGGAAAAAAAAAAAAAAAGATCACTACGGTGGAGGTGGTGCCCTGGATAATCTTAAAACCGAATATTCTTACAGTCATTCGAAAAGCTTAAGAACAGAGTTCTGGGGTAATAACCAACAATCAAGGTGCAGAAAGAGATCGTTTAGAGATTCCTGTAAAGCTTGTCAGAGAAGAAAGGACTTGAGATGAGTCCACACATCTATAACAATGTTCTGATTGTCTTTCCATTCCATTTAGCAAACACTTACTATCTTATTATGTGGAAAGCGTTTTGCAAAGTCATGGGAGGGTGCAGGTTTCGTAAACGTGAATAAGACATTTTCTCTGAATTCAGAGGTTGCAGAAACTTCCGGGAGTAGGAACAATTGTGCACACAAAAAATAAGAACAAATTAACGGAGGATAAAGAGGGTCATGATGTTTAGTGTGATTAGTCTCAAGTTTCCTAATTAGCACATTTTTATTATGATAGTCGCTTGTAAAATCTGGCTCAGTGACACTACTGACGACAGAGTCCCATGGAATTTGAGAAGAAGGCTCAAGTGAAGGACTTGCTTCTAAGCCTAATTTTTTTTCTTCCTTAAATTGGAAAATGTCTAAATGAGCAGAAATACGTAGAATATTAAGTAAATGATGACACATGTATGGAAGGGAACATTGTGTTTTCACTTATTACTGCACTATAACCATCACATAGAGACATCAAAATGTATAAAAACAGACAATGGTATTGACAGTGTTGAGTTAATTTGTGTCCCTCAAAAAAAAAAAAAAATGTTCAAGTCTTCAGCCCTGGTACCTGCAAAGGTGACATTATTTAGAAATGATGTCTTTGCAGAAGTAATTCATTAGCATGAGGTCATACTAGAGTATAATGAGTCCTTCTCCAACATGACTGGTGTCTTTATACGAACAGGAGAAGAGACACAGACACAGAGGGAAGACAACTGAATGAGGACAGAGTCAGAAATGGGAGTGATGCTGCCATAAGTCTGCCAAGGAATGCCTGGGGCTAACAGAAGTTGAAAGACAAGGAAAAATTTTCTCTTAGAGCTTTCAGAGTGCATGGTTCTACTGACAGGCTGCATTTGGATTTCTAGCCTCTAGAAATGTGAGAGAATAGATTTTTGTTGTTGTGAGCCACTCCGTTTGTGGTACTTTGTTGTGGCAGCACTACAAAACTAATACAACATGTATCGATAAGGATGGAAAGACCAAGCACAATCAACACTTGTGTCAACTAAACAAAGCTTACTATCTAAATGATATAGAAAGAGGCTGGCTCTGTCAAAGTACCCAGCAGGGAGATCGGTGATATTCTCTTAGGGAGGTACTAACTCTTGGCCTCCATAGCTCACCAGTGGGCATGTAGTTGTGGATGATTATATCTAGACTGAGAAATGCATAGCAGAACTTCTGTAAGCCTTGTTTGTCACCTTTAGACCTCTTATTCACACAAAGAGAACAATCCAAGATGAGTGGAAACCTGGACATTTACTGACACTCTCTTGCTGGGGCTAGATAAACCATGAATACCCCAGAGGTACACCATGCACCACAATGATGTCTGGGTTAGTCATAGTGTAAGCTTCTCACTCAAATCCAGGCTCTCCATGATGACACTGTTTGGTGCAAGCTTATTCCTGGACTCATAACTGCAGAACATGGTCACTTACTTCACCATTAGCTCAATATTAGGACTAATCTTTGATTTAAAACCTCAGATGCAAAACTTTGGGTACCCTATGACTGTAAGTATGTAAAAAGGTATACACAACAAGAGTAAAATTAACAATTCTGATAATTCTCTACATACACTGGAATTAAACAATTTTGTCCAAGTTTGTCACTGTTGGAGTGGGAGGTTACAGATAAACAAGGGGTAGAGGCCAGACTGACTCATGTGCTCATGAATTGGAGTTGGAGACATCAGTAAGAACTCTTGTTTAGCTTAGCATAGATATAGATGTTTATGTACAGAATTATTTATAGACGTGTACATGTTGTCTTCTTTCCACTAACCCAGAGCCTCAGTCTTACTGTCTTAGTCTGGGTTCTCTAGAAGAGCAAAACCACTGATGCTTACCTGTGTGTGTGTGTGTGTGTGTGTGTGTGTACACATATATATACACATATGGTTATGGTGGAATAGTGCCTAAGGCATTTGACTGCTAACTAGAAGGTTGGTGATTCAAACCCACCAGCCACTCCTTGGAAGGAGATGGAGAAATCTACTTCTGTAAATATTTACCACCTTGGAAACCCAGTGGATGTCGCTATGAGTTGGAATCAATTCAATGGCATTGAATTTGGTTTGGTTTGGTGTGGAGAGAGAGAGAGAGATAACTTTTGGTTAGCAGCCAAGTGCTTTAACTACAGCACAATCAGCTCTCCATAGAATGAGTAAGAACACCTCAAATTAACTTAGGACTCCCAACGTGAAATGGTGGCTATCCTAAGGTCTGAGGCGAAAACTCCATTTTGAATCAAAAGTAACCTCTGCATTGAGAATGTAGTGTGTCATTCTTGTAACTCTCCACTGTACCTTTGATAAAATAACTTGGTAAATAACTTCAGAGAAAAATGTAATTTTGCTTGCTTAAAGTTTTGGTTGATGCTTAGTAAGTCAGGTCCAAAACAATTCTCAGAACAGATCCTTATTCAGAGTAAACTTCAGAATTACACACATCTTCTCTGCACTTACACAAGGAGGATCTCATGATTGTTTTGAGGCCAGATGTACCAAATTTAATGATTACATTGTGACTTTTATAAAAGCAAGACAAACAGGATTGCATAACTATGAGGGGCCCAGGGGGAGAGTTACTGGGCAGGGAGGGGAGGAGACTGGGTTAGGGTTGGGCATGGTAAATGGGGAGTGAAACTAAATATACACGTAACGTTGAATGTAAAACAAGCTCTTAATATAAAAATAAAATAAAATAAAGCAACCTTAGAAACATAAGTTTAAAATCAAGAAGGGAGTGTGTCTGGGTTGTATCCTTTCCCCATACTTATTCAATCTGTATACTGAGCAAATAATCCGAGAAGCTGGGCTATATGAAGAAAAACATGGCATCAAGATTGGAGGAGGAATCATTAACAACCTGTGATACACTGACAACACAACTTTGCTTCCTGAAAGTGAGGATGACTTGAGGTACTTACTGATGAAGACTGAAGAACACAGTCTGCAGTATGGATTACATCTCAATATAAAGAAAACAAAAATCCTCACAACTGGACCTATAAGCAGCATCACGATAAATGGAGAAAAGATTGAGGTTGTCAAAGAATTCACATTGCTTGGTTCTACAATCAATGCCAATGGAAGCAGAAGTCAGGATGTTAGATGATGTACAGCACTGGGCAAGTTGGATCCAAAGGACCTCTTTCATGTGCTGAGGAGCAATGATGTCTCCTTGAGGACTAAGGTGTGCCTGACACAATTCATGATATTTTCAATCACCTCATATGCATATGAGAGCTGGACAATGAATAAGGAAGATCGAAGAAGAGTTGATGCTTTTGACCTGTGGTGCTGGCAAAGAACGCTGAAAGTACCATGGACTGTTAAAAGAACTAACAGATCTGTCCTAGAGGAAGTGCAGCCGGAATTCTCCTTGGAAGCGAGAATGGGCAGACTTTGTCTCACCTACTTTGGTCACGTTGTCAGAAGGGACCATTCCCTGGAGAAGGATGTCATGCTTGGTAAGGTGGAGGGTCAATAAAAGAGGGGAAGACCTTCGATGAGATGGATTAGCACGGTGGCTGCCATGATGGGCTCCAGTATAGCAAGGATCATGGAGCTGGTGCAGGATCGGGCGGTGTTTCGTTCTGCTGTGCATGGGGTCGCTATGAGTCAGAAACCACTCGATGGCACCTAACAACCACAACAGAAATATAAATAATACCCTATTAATCAGATATACCCTCATCCAATTTTGTAATCATTACCTAAATGGCAATAAATCCCTGATTTTCACTGAAGATAACTGTATTTTCTTATGAAAACTGCCTGACCTCCTCCTGGGAGCATTTAGTTCAGCATCCTCTGGACCTTGTGACTATCAGTTTGCAAACTGCTGTTGCCTCTTAATAAAAGCTCTTTACTTTTAATTTCAACCAGACCCCCTTGTTTTGCTCCAGGACATTTCTTGGTGTCCGAGAATGATCCAAGGGAGAGATGCTGGAGCAAACTCCAGAGGCTCAGGAGCTCAAGCCCGGTACCAGCACGTGCGTCTTGGCTTGCCACTTCCCTCAACCTCCTTGACAGCTGGCCCAGGTGAGCCCCCTCTTGGATCAAAGTCCACTGTCCTTGCATTAATGTCTCCAAACTTCATTAAGGATTATTTTATCTTTCTTTTTTTCTGAAGTTGGCTTATCTTTCTTTCGCCCTAGAATTGGTGCATGGTCTTATCTAGTTGGCGGTTATATCCAGAGCAAGGACTTGATCGAGTTGAACAGAGACTTTGTGGTTACCAAGACTGGTTGATAAAATTTTAAAAGGCTAAAGGTAAATTGGAGAAAATATGCAAAATGGTAAAAGTTTAGAATAGTTCAACAAAATTTATTTCAACAGCAACTATATTTGTGGTATATAGGTTTATAATGGGAGCTCTGGTGGCATAGTGCCTAAGGCATTTGACTGCTAACCAGAAGGTTGGCGGTTCAAACCCACCAGCCACTCCTGGGAAGGAAGATTGGGCAATCTACTTCCGTAGTGATACTGCCTTGGAAACCCAAGGAAGGGTCACTATGAGTCAGGATTGACTCGACTGCAAGAAAAAGGTTTAAAGTAATTTCTAAGATGCTTAGGTAACTTACAGATACTAAGTGACTTAATAGATATTCATTATAATTGTTTATATATTAAAAACCAATATTTTGTAAAATGTCTCAGGTTTGTATAATCTATCTTTTCATTTTTTTGCTTACCGCATTTCCTGAGAATTTAAGTCTGGTTCAATTATTTCAGCTCCAAAAGTAAAAGGAAATTCTCCAATTTGACAGTATTTATAATGTTTATTTCAAAGCTGGAACTCAAAACATGATTTAGTCATTTATTTTCAGATTGATTAGTTGCCTATTGGAACATCTAACAAAGGATGGTTAATCATGGAAGACTGATATAGAAAGGGTGCCATTTACACATAAATAGTGTTTCCAAAACCAGAAATCAAAGGGAAATTACATGGCCTAGGAGAGATGTTAGAATAGACTTTGAGTAAAATCCTGCCCTCTTCATGCAAAAGTTATACATTATGATTAAAAAAAAAAAATAAAAATCTTGGCATGCTTACTCAGAATGGGTGTTTGGATAGACACTACACTGGTTTGCAAGTAAATTTAGAAAATCAGTGTTACCAGTCTACCAACAAATGGTTATCTGAGAGTTAAAGCAAATTCTACTAAGTGTGAATATACAAAAGAGTCTCTGTTGATGTTGGGATCTGCCATCTTTACCTCTCTCTTCTCCCAAAGAGAAACTAATGGAAATGGAAAAAGAATAAACCAAATTCAGTAAGACGAGGAACAAAGATATAATAGCAATAATGGTAATAACAACTGGAAAACCAGAGCCTCTCAACAGCTGTGAATTGGCTCAGTCACAACTTTTCCTGTTGATATTAGTAGAAACCAGGTGGCTTCCAACTCACGGTGACCCATTATGTGTCAGAATAGATGAAAAATGCCGGTTAAGCAAGGTTCAGTTCGTCTTTTGAAACAATTCATTAAATACCATTAGCGGCAGTCTAAGATGCAGCTAACGGTCTCCTCTTTTCTGAAGCGAAGAAGAGTAAAGAAAACCAAGGGTATTTGGAAACAATTAACCCAAGGCTATGATGGACCTCAAGTCCAGAAGAACTAGATGGTGTCCGGTTACCAACAACAACAACAACCAATGCCAACCACTTGGGAAGGGATCAAAATTGGAGATCCTGAATAGGGTAGGAGGAAAAAAGTGGAACAAAATTCAAAAACACAATAACAACCAGAATTACTGGTCAGATGAGTCTGGTGGTACCCCCAAGACTATGGCCCTGGGATATACTTGGGCCCTGGGATAGGACTCACTCCAAAGGACTGGCTCTCAGGCCAACAGTAGAAAGACCTACATGCAGAACACCCAACCTACGGTGAGGCACCCACCTACTCTACGGAGATACACCCCTGGGAACAACTGGCCTTGGGGCACCAGAGTGGCAGCACTCACATGAAGAGAAAGCTGGCCAGACAGAAGTGCATACCTAAGAAGGGCACAAGGATGCGGGGATCACAGGCAAGGGAGGGGAGGAGAGTCAGTAATCAGAGCGTGGAACCAAATGTATACAAACTGCTGAATGTAAAATTCTGTTCTGTAAATTTGTACCCAAGGCACAATAATAAATAAGTAAGAAATAATTGTATTATTAAAACAGGATGAGAGGTTACATAAGAAACGCTTTTTGTACTATTCTGTTCCCTTAGCTGATGAAGAATAGATTGTAAGAATAAAGCACGATTCAAGAACTATGGCTACGCCTCATGCGGACATCATCCAAGATTAGAGAAATTGTTTAGACTTTTGTCTCACTGCTAGTTTACAAAGATTAACTATGCTATGCTTCTCTATGATAGCATGTCAAGTCAAAGCCAACCTAACTTAAAGGTTGTTTACAATCTTTACATACTTCACAAGCATGTATGTCTAAGTAGAGACATTTTCTAGTGACATACAATTTTCCAATGACTTAATGTTAGAGAATCTCACAAAAGCAGACATATTTTCATTTCTAAGTTCTTATTACAAGTGCTTATCCATGTGTACTTTGAAGGCATAGCAGTGTCTGAAACATAATGGGATTTGAGATCATTGTAGACACATAGAGAGTGCTCACTGTACCCTGGAATGGGAGTGGTCGTGTGGTTCTGGTCTCCCCTTGTCTCTTCTCACACGCACCGTTTAACCATCATCATGACATGGAGACTCCCACAGTAGCATTGCCAAGTCTCTTCTTTCTCTTAGAACCCAGGGAGAGAATTCTTACCCCAAACCAAACCACACCCATTGCCATCGAGTTCCAACTCACAGTGACCCTACAGGGCAGAGTGGGACTGCCCAATAGCATTTCCAAGGTTGTCAATCTTGTAAAGATGGCCACATATTTCTCCCACAGATCAGCTAGTAGGTCCAAACCACCAATTTTTTACGTAAAATTTGTTTTTTCATTTTTAGCAAGTGTTTTAACCACTGCACCACGAGGACTCCTGGGTAGCTCTTTTGCCTACCAAAATGTAGTATTGCATAGAAAAGTCAATTAAAGACTGCCCCACATCAAATTCTTTAACTGCTTATATCCTCACAATAGCATTCTGTTTGTTTCTTTGCAAAAGGCCTGAGGACCAAACCAGATGGATAAATTTGTCACCATCATTTTGAGTTCCCTGCTCTTTGTTTATTCACACTGAAATTCTCAAACCTCTTTTTATTTTGATTCCTTTTCTATATCCTCAAGGACATGAGACCAATTTTAAACCTTTATCTTCTCAACTGCCTTTTGTTGAATAGCTGAGTATCTTCCAAGATTTTTGCAGTATTATCTTTTCACTATCAAATGCTCAGTACCAAAAGGTTACTTGTTTTAAGCAAGGCATTGAACAAATTTTGCACGAAGCCTTATTCAACACTTCCAATCTCGGCTCCTGTTCGCTACTCCATTCCCACTCCTCATTCCCAGCAAAGCAGGTGCGTGCTCATGCCATATGAGTGCTGGTTCTCACGTTGCTCATTCTCTGAGGATTTCCTGTCATCCTCTCTGCAGAGCCTTTTCTCTGGCCTACAGCACACATCAGTGCAGAACAACTGATGGTCACAGAGGTCTGGCTTAGATTATAGGAGATGATCCATAGCTGGTTCTTGAACTGGGTTGGGAGGTTCTTAAGAATATTATTCAGTTTCTTTCCCCAATCCCTAGTGCATAACTTCATTCAAGGTGATGCCTCAGAAGCAATTGTTAAAATGTGTTAAGTTTAATTAAATATCAAGCAAGTGTAATTATAAATTAGAATGACCACAAATGTGTTGGAAGCCTCTAACTTCTAGAATTCTGTATAAATATGTTTGGTTTTATTTTTGCATCTCATTGTACTTGCCTGATTGTTAAGTCTTTTAAGTTAAATATTCAGAGAGATGGCCATGGATATGGGTTGCTATAGCAACGTGATCCTGCCAATATCTAGCTCTCTTAAATCTTTATGAGCTTTCTGAATGTAAGAACCCTGGAATAAGCATAACCTTTACACTTTAGATGTAACTGTGTAACACTGAAAGCTATGCCTAAAGGAAAATATAAAGACAACTTCATATATCTTAGAAGTGTGTATATTTTTATAATATTCCTATTTCACTATAAATAGCTTAAGGTGCATAGCCTGAAAATATGTTTTATTATGTGTTTTTTCTGTATCGGGACCATGGGAATAGGTTCTGATCCTATTGACTGTTTGTGTATACTTCGAAAATACATCAATAAATGTGGCTGAAATTTTCTCATTCAAAAGAGGCTATACCATATCAAACCATTATCACTAATAAAATAGGATTTTCTAAGATTTATACACTGACATTACAGCAAAGGTACCTACTACCAAAAATCATCTTCCATTTAATACCTTTTCTGACTCCAGAAATGTACTGACAATAACTTCTGAGTTTTACCATAAATAAAACCTCATTTGAAGCAAACACTTACTAAATAGAAAATAGAGACATCTCTAATGAGTAATCTAGTATCTGAAATATAAGGAGATTCCATTAATATATTTAGACCTTATTCACATTTACTGAATTATTTTCCAAAATAAATAATTTTTCCTTTCTTTAAGTAAGACAACTTTATAGGTTTATGAATTAATTTATGCAGCTCCAACCAGCTTATGGAGACTTAGGTCTAAGTGAATTAAAAAAAAAAAACTACCATCAAATAGATTTGGACTCAAAAAAACCCTATAGGACAGAGTAGAACTCCCCATAGGGTTTCCAAGGCTGTAAATCTTTACAGAAGCAGACTCCCATCTTTCTCAAATGGAGCAATGGGTGGGTTTGAGCCACTGACCTTTTGCTTAGCAGACAAATACGTTAGCCCCTATAGCACCAGAAAGCCTGTCCAAGTGAATATGTAGGGAGCAAGAATTGATGGAATACCCATTTAGATGTTTCAGCAAGCAGATGCACTGTCAACTCATTTATGCCAAGAAATTTGAAGACAGCTACCTGGCCAACTGATGAATAGATCGATATGTGTGCCCATTTCCAAAATGTGACCCCAAAAAATGTGGGAGTTTTCTAACAATATCATTAATATCACACACAAGTAAAATCTTGCTGAATATACCTCAAAAATAGTTGCAGCAATATATTGACAGGGGATTTCCAGAAATGCAAGCTGGATTCACAAAAGGATGTGGAAAAATGGTATCATTGCTGATGTCAGATGGATCTTAGGTGATAACAAAGAATACCATATATGTCCACCTCTGTTTTATTGACTATAATCTTATTGACTATGCAAAGGCATTCAACTGAGTGGGTCATAACAAATTATGGACATTATTGTGAAGAATGGGAATTCCAGAACACTTAATTGTGCTTATGAGGAACCTGTACATAGATCAAGAGGTTGTTGTTCAAACAGAACAAGGGGATAGTGCATGGAATGAAATCAGGAAAGGTGTACATCAGAGTTGTAACTTTCACCACTTATTCAATCTGTATGCTGAGCAAATAACCTTAGAACCTGGACTATATGAAGATTCATATAGCATCAGGATTGGAGGATGAATTATTAAAAACGGGCAATATGTAGATGATGCAACTTTGCTTGCTGAAAGTGAAGATGACTTGAAGCACTTACTGATGAAAATGAAAGATGTCGGTCTTCAGTATGGATTACACCTCAATATAAAGTGAACTGAAAAATCCCCACAAGTGTACCAATAAGCCACATAATGATAAATGAAGACAAGATTGAAATTATCAGGGATTTCATTTTACTTGGATCCACAGTCAACACCCATGGAAGCAGCAGTCAGGAAATCAGCTGTCTTACTGCATTGGGCAAATCTGCTGTAAAAGACCTCCTTAAAGTTTTAAAAAGCAAAGATGTCACTTTGAAGACTAAGGTGTGCCTGACCCAAACCATGGTATTTCAACAGCCTCATATGTGTGCGAAAGCTGGACAATGAATAAGGAAGATTGGAGAAGAGTTGATGCTTTTGAATGGTGGTGTTGTCAAAGAATATTGAAAATACTGTGGACTTCCAGAAAAAGAACATATCTGTCCTGGAAGAAGTGCGGCCAGAATGCTCCTTGGAATGGAGAATGGCCAGACTTTGTCTCACCTACTTTGGTCATGTTGTCAGAAGGAAACATTCCCTGGAGAAGGATATCATTCTTGGTAATGTAGGGGGTCAGTGAAGAAGAAGAAGACTCTCAGTTAGATAGCTTGACATAAAGGCTACAACAATGGTCACAAGGATTGTAAGAATGGCACAGGAGAGGGCAATGTTTCATGATTTTGTACATAAGCTCCCTATGACTCAGAGCCGACTTGATGGCACCTAACAACAGTGAAACCTCAGTAGAGTGACAGCTAATTCTGGAGCACATGTTTTGTTCACTGACAGATTTTTCAACTCAAGGGGGTTTATCAGAGTTACAACTTCAGTGGCTTTAAGGAAGCACATAATATTGTCATTAAATAAGTCTAAGAACAGTATTGCACTATGAGAGGAAATTTGGAGAAGCTACACTATTCTTTCAACTCCGAAACTTGCTCTTTTCTCAAAATGAAAGGAAGAAATGTTGAAGCAAAAAGAACTGAACAGAAGATTTCAAAGGGCAGCTTGAGGGGACAAAATAAGGTATTATAATGAAATGTCCGAAGACCTGGAGTTAGAAAACCCAAGAGGAAGAACATACTAAGTATTTCTCAACCTGCATGAACTGAAGAAAAATTCATGCCTTGAGTTGAAATACTGAATAATGCTATGGGCAAAACAACAAAATATCGAACAATGCAGGGAAATATCAAAAGAATATGGGACTAATACACAGAGTCACTGGCCAAAAGGAATTGGTCAATATTCAATCATTCCAGAAGTTAGCATATGATTAAGATCCAATGATACTAAGGGAAAAAATCCAAGGTGCATGGAAGGCATTGGTGAAAAAGAAGGCTCCAGGAATGTATGGAATACCAATTGAGCTATTTCAACAAATGAATGTAAACTGAACATGCTCATTCATCTATGCCAAGAAATTTGGAAGACAGCTACCTGGTCAGTCAACTGGAAGAAATCTATAGGTATCCCTATTCCAAAGAAAGATCATCCAACAGAATGCAGAAATTATCAAACAACATCATTAATAACACATGCAAACAAAAATTTGCTGAGTACAATTCAGAATTATTTGAAGCAGTATATTGACAAGGAACTGCCAGAAATTCAAGCCAGATTCTGGAGAGAATGTGAAATGAGGGATATTGTTGCTGATGTCAGATGCATCTTGGCTGAGAAAAAAATACCAGAAAGATGTCTACCTGTATTTTATTGACTCTGCAAAAGTATTCAACTCTGTGGATCATAACAAATTATAAAAAATCATTGCTAAGAATGAGAATTCCAGAACACTTAACTGCACTCATGAGGAACCTATACATAGACCAAGAATCAGTTACTCAAACACAACATGACACTGAGTGGTTTAAAATCAAGAAAGGTGTGTGTTTTGGTTGTATACTTTTATTGTACTAATCAATATGTATGCTGAGCAAGTAATCTGAGAGGTCAGATTATATGAAGAAGAATACGGCATCACAATTGGAGGGGGACTCATTAACAGCCTGCCATATGCAGGTGACACAACTTTGCTTGCTGAAAGTGGAGAGGACTTAAAATGTTTAATGATAAAGATCAAAGGCTATAGCCTTCACTATTTATTATATTTGAACCAACTGGAATCAGAATATGCAATGTCATGATGAATGTAGAAAATATTGAAGTCATCACAGATTTCATTTTACTTGGATCCACAATCAACATCCATGACAGTGGCAGTCAAGAAATCATACATGTTACCATTAGGCAAATACACTGCAAAAGACCTCTTTACAATGTCAAAAACAAGGTGCCACTTTAAGGACTAGGGTGAACCTGACCCAAGCCATGATGTTTTCATTTGCCTCATATCCCTGTGAAATCTGGACAGCAAACAAGGAGGACCAAAGAAGGATTGATGCATTTGAGTTGTGATGTTGGCAAAGAGCACTGAGTGTGCCGTGGACTGCCAGAAGAATGCCAAGAAGTGTGCTGGGGAAAGTAAATCAGGGTGCCCCTTTGGAGCAGGGATGGCAACACTGTCTCACTCACTTGGGACATGTTCTCAGGAGGGACCAGTCCCTGGAGAAGGACATCCTGCTTGGTAAAGTAGGTCAGCAAAAAAGAACCTCAATAAGATGGATTGACCCACGTAGAAGCAAGTGTTTGGCTGACCCAGGACTGGGCAGTGCTTCATCTTACTGTACATGTGGTTGCCATGCATTGGAACCAATTGAAGGGTACTTAGCAACAACTCTTAACTGGCCTTTTTTTTTCTACTTTCTCTAAATGAAATTATAAAGCAATATGCTCCAGTTAAATGTGTAAATCTGTTGTCGTACCTGACCCTTGGCCAAGGGAATGCTAAAAGTGCCATCATGAATCCCATCTGGGATTGACATATATCTGCTTTTCCCTAGTGTATACTGGCACCCCAGTCTCCCCCCTGGTAGTTAGCGTCTCAATAATCCCAGACAGCAGCATGACCTCTTTCTCTGCCAAGGTGGTCAGCTTCCTGAGGAGAAGCAAATGACTAGGGAAACTGTTCAACTTTCAACCCAGCTGGACTGCGACAAGTTTCTCTGTTTAAAACAGAAAGACAGGGGAGCAGGGAAGGAAGAAGGAAAGAAGGATGGAAGAAAAGAAGGAAGGAAGGAAGGGAGGGAGGAAGAAAAGACAGAAGAGAGTAAGAAGGCAAAGAAAATACCCATCTGTGCAACAGGTCCTCCAAGCTACAGAGCCCAGGGTTGCTAGGACAAGGAAGAAAATTCCCCCCTGCATTAACAGTAAGAGGGCCCACTTCTACTTTCCCTGTTTTCTCCCAGGTCTGTGCTCACCAACTATGGGAAAGAAAGTACCAAATACCTACCATGTTTGAGCCTCCAATCTTCTGGTTAACAGTCAAATGACTTAGGCACTGTGCCACTAAAGCTTTTTTACAAATACCCACAGTGACTTTCAAATCGATAAGGTGCACAGTGGAACTGGTGCCCCACCCCCATATCACATAGTTTTGTCCCTAAGCCAGAGCTCTAACTGAGCCAGCATTCTTTCAAGCCAGTGGCTTCTGGGTAAATGGGAACATGGTGAGTCCAATGAATTCAGTGGATATAAGCTCATTAAGATAAACACAACCCCTGTTGGAAGCCAGGTTTGTGATTAATGGATAAAATGTCCAGCATGGGAATGGATAAAGCATAGTGTCCCCACATTCCAACATAACAGACATGCCTAGACAAAAAGGCAAATCCCCATCCATATTAAGGGTCTATTCTTAGATGACAAAGAATATCTCTTCTCCATAAAAGTTGTTGTTGTTATTGTTGTTATGTGCCATCAAGTCGGCCCCGACTTGGGTTTCCGAGGCAGTATCACTACAGAAGTAGATTGTCCAACCTTCCTTCTGAGGAGTGGCTGGTGGGTTTGAACTGCCAGCCTCTGGTTAGCAGTCAAGTGCCTTAGGCACTACGCTACCAGAGCAGAGGTATTAATTACCTATTCTTACATAAGTTATTAGCCCAGCATTTAGCAGCTTGGATAATAAGCATTGATCGTCTCACAGTACTGAGGGTCAGATAGCTATGTGGCTTATTAGGGTGTCTCAAACTGGGGGTCTTTCACAGACTTCAGTCAAAGTGTCAACCAGGGCTGTAGTTAAAGTTCAAGTAGAGGATCATCCATTTCCAAGACCACAACATGGCCGTGGGCAGACGAAGACCCACTAGCAAGCTCAAAACAATGAAAACTTCTCCAATACACTCCTCAAAATCCTTCCACCTTTTCTCCACTGCCCAGTCCCAAAGCCACTACTGTATATTTATTTATTTTGTATAGCAACACCCTATTTCTGCTATCAAATGATACCAATATTTAGCAGCTTAAATTATATGCATTAATTATCTCACAGTTTCTGTGAGTCAAGAATTGGGAATAGTTAGCTGGGTGGCTCTGATGCAAGACTTCCTCAAGCCTGCAGTTAAAACACCAGCTGTAGTCACATCTCCAGGCCCAACTGAGAGGACCCATTTCCCAACTTATGCATGTTGACTGCTGGCAGGACTCAGGTTCTCACTGGCTGTTGGTTGAAGACACCGTTTCTTTGTCACTTGAGCTCTCCATAAGCAGCTCTGGTAGCACAGTGCCTAAGGCATCTGACTGCTAAACAGAAGGTTGGTGGTTCAAACCCACCAGCCACTCCATGGAAGCAAGACTAGGCAATCTATGTCCACAAAGATTCACTGCCTTGGAAACCCAATAGGGGTCACTATGAGTCAGAATCAACTCAATGGCTGTGTTTTTTATTTTTTGTTTTCTTTTTTTCCCTTGGTTAGAAGTCTCCATATGGCCACCCACAACATGGCAGATTCCTTCCCCAAGAAGAAGAATTTTAGGGGGCAGAAGGAGTGATCAAGACAGGAGTCAGGAATTGTTTGCATAACCTAATCCCATAATTTTTGCCATGCACATTATCATGAACATCCATTAATTAGAACCATTTAAAGAGGGGACTACCTAAAGCATAAATTCCAAGAAGTAATCAGTAGTGGCCATTTTAAGGCCCCTTGTAACAGAGGGGATCTAAGTGATGAGCCTGCCATCTCTGTGACTGGTACCATCATAAGAGGAGACTCAGCATCAGCTCAGCTTGAGTTTTGGCAGGTAATGAACTCAGCATTAGCAGTCGCCGTATCTGTTCTCCTTTGGTAAAGGGAAAATCGATATTGTTGAGCCCATGTGAAACATCATCCCTGACAACATGGCCACTTTGTAGAAGCATCTATCGAGAAGCACTAGGATGACAAAGGGTCAATGTTGATTGGCATGCACAGATATCTTTTCCACCAAAAAAAATGGAGTTTTTCCTGTCACTATTCTCTTGTAGGCATTTTTGCAGGATTCAAATATTTTCATACTCTTTTCCCATTTCAAGAAATATATCCTTCTCTTCAACCCCCTGGTCATTAACTTTTTAGTCTTATTCTTTCCTAGTTGTTGTTCAGTCAGACAACCAATTAACGATTGCTCATGAATTGGTGTTAAATATATGCCTTTGCCATTTTTCTCTCCATAAAATGTGGACAACCAGCTGTTCTACCCCAAATTCTGCCTGGAGAGATTCTCTTCATCAATGTCTTATAGGGACAACCTGAGTGAGGCTGTAAGTCTACATTTGTCCAATTATAACTGGTACCAACTTGCCCTATAAATCCCTTTGTTGGACATTATCAGATTATAGGAACCTCCTCCAGGGCACATCTGAGTGCAGTGAGGGAGATATAGAGCAAGTCTTCCTGATCACCTGAGCTTCTTGGGCTTAAAGTTTACTTGTGCCTCCAGCCTGGGAAGAGCCAGTCTCATAGACAGACACTGTTTCCATGTATAATGGAATGTACACGTTTTGATGGAACAGACAACTCCAGTTCATGAAAGAAGTCTGGGTGGTACAATCATGGTGGTGTGGCCCTCTGTTCTTCCCATAAAACGTTAACATAAGAGTACAATGAAGGACAGCATTTCACTGCCCACCTTTGGGGTCTTCCTCTATGTCCACACCAAAGCCGTGTTTCCAGTCTATGACTGAGCATGGACGGAGTTCCGGAATTGAATAGTTCTGTCCAGTGCTGGCTTCTCTACTGGTCAAGCTTTGCTCTGGGCTTCCTCGTTGGCCTGGACAAAACTTCCCCAGAGCTGCACTGCATCTGAGGTTCTTTCTGTCCAACCCTCCTGCCTTCCTTCTTTTCTTCCAGTTATCACCTCTTTAATGCGGCCTGAGAGCTCCCCCTGGTTCCTTCTGCCACCTCCACTTTACTCTCTGCAAGCGTTTTCCTCAATAAATCCTCTGCATTTCTGATTCTGTCTTGGCTTTTGCTTCTCAGAGTATCTGAACTTACCCAAGGGACATAGTTATTGGGTTCTCTGTGGTCAATTGTTTGGGCCAAGAGACACTTAAATGGAGAGGAGGCATAGCCTTATCTAAAACCCTCGGGTCTGTATGGAGTCCCTGGGTGGTCCATAGCTAGTTCAGTCTGCTGCTGACCAAGAGGCTGGAGGTCTAAGTCCGCCCTGGAGGAAGGACTGGAGACTGACTTCGGAACGATCCGCCACTGGAGCCTATAGAGCTCAGTTCTCCTCGGAAACACACGCGGCTGCCGCGGGCTGGCAATCAGCTCAGCGGCATCTGCGGGTCGTGAGATGTCTGTCCTTTCTGCCCTTTTATTGGGAGAATTGGGAGTTACAGACGTTTCATATTTCTTCTCTATCATCATCTCTTCCAATGTCGTATGGTTTGTGGCCAAGGATCACCCAGCTTACACTTTAGCCTGAGGAATTCTTCTGCACTCAATCTGCTGGGTTACCTGATGAATGGGTCAGGGTGAGTGTAAATGTATAGCAATTTGCCTTTTGTCTTGGAGGTATATGTGGATGTGTCCAAAGGCAGTGGACTCCTGGAAGTGTCACATGGTAGCAAGCCCTTGAAACTTCTCATAGTCATCTTCCACTTTCTGCTATGCATATATCTTCCTAACACACCCATGGCACTTGCTACTTCCTTCCCAATAGGTCCAGTTAGCTTCATGTTATCATAAGAAAAACAAATGTTCAGTGGGATTTCAAATAATCAAGATATTGCTGGACTTAAAATATGACGACTGAGAGCAGGTGGGTTGACACAGCTCCGAGGCTCTTCAGCTAGTACATACGCTTCTCTTTCAGAAGCAAATTGCTTCTGTCCTCTTTATGGAAAACAATGGAGGAAAAAGTTTTTACTAGATCAAGAGCTGAATGCCAGGTGTCAGAGGCTGCATTGCTTTGCAAGAATAGAGAGGACATCCAGAAGCCCAGAAACAATTGACAGCACCATCTGATTAAGTTTGCAATAATTCCCTGTCATTCTTCCTGATCCATCTGGCTTTTTCTGTGACCACACATGCAATTTATAATTGGGATGTGGTAGGAAGCACAACTTGTGACTCTTTGAAGCCTTTGAAAATGGCACTAATCCCCTCCTTTCCCTCGAGGGCATGATATTCCTTTCGGCTTACTTTGCTGATGGGGCAGGGAAACATGTTCAAGGCCTTCATCTTGTCCTTTCTATTAAAGTAGCCTTTACTCCAGAGGTCAGAGAACCAATGTGGGTATTCTGTTCCTTACTAAGTATCTTTATTCTAGGCAATGCAAAGCCATGAAAACCAGACAATTTGGCAATAAAGTTGGTTCCTGGAGACAGGATGGAAAGAGTGTGTCTTGTCCTCAAGGCAGATTTAGAGGTTTAGGGGTACGGAATCCTTGACCCCCATCTGTCTGTGTTCTTGGCATATCAGCATTCCATTCTCCCCACTAGAATGGGGTTTGACTGCTCAATTGACACTGTTACTCTGCACCCCCTTATAGTCAGGCATTGGACTGTAAATATTAAACCAACTACATTGGTAATCATTTTTAATATGAATGGTCCAAACACACCATTTAAAATATAGAGTAGATGAAAATAATAAGGCCCAACTGGTTGTTGTCCATAAGAAACTGATTTTAAATATAAAGACTCAGCTGAAACCTAAAGGGATAAAGAAAGATGTGCCATGCCAACACCAATCAAAGAAAGCTAGAGAGTCTACATTAGTTCTAGACAAAACAGACTTCAACAGAAGGAAGATAATCAGGAATAAAGAGGAAATTACGTGGTGATGAAATGGTTGATTCTCCAAGAAGACATAATAGCTCTAAACATGCATGTACCAAACAACAGAGCACTGGAAGACATGAGGCGACGAATGAATATCGGAATGGATACCTCTGGCTCTTTGCAAGCGAAGGGAAAGACTTTCTGATTTTCCTAATAATCAAACTCCTTGAATTGGGCCTGACACTGGGGAATGCTGGCATCACTCATAAACACTTAAAAGTAAACCATGTTTCATGTCAGCAGTAGAAATCATTTTGGTGCGCGGTAACTCTTTGGAATCTTTAGTCCAAGAAGGGTACTGTCTCAGCTTTTCAAATGAACTCCATCCCCGTCAAAGCAACACCTCCAAAGCTGAACACAGTCTGTTTCTTTTATGTGATGTGCAGTAACATTTCCCCCATCTCATACTCTCCATCCCCTTAATTTGTTTTATTCACCTTTATAGATTTCTGCCCACCTGAACTACAGCTATTTATTTATTTTTACCTCCTTCTTCTAGAATTTAAACTCCCTGAGATTAAGGACTTCACCTGTTTTATTATTTATTTATTATCTGAGGCTGCATCAATGCCTGGAACATAGTAAGCACTCAAAATTTTATTGAAGGAGTAAATGAGTGAATGATGAATTATCTACTGTTTAGAGATACGTTTATGTGATAGTGTTTTTCTTTGTTTGTCACATGGAGTCGGAATGCTTTCTACCTTAATTATATTATGCTATTAAAAAAAAAAAAAAAAAGCCCTTTCATTCAGTCCATCTGATTCATGGTGACCCCATGTGTCACAGAGGAAAACTGCCCCCTGAGGTTTTCATGACTATAATCTTTACAGCAGTAGATCTGTCTTCTGCAGCAAAACTGGGTGGGTTTGAACTACCAACCTTTAGGTCAGGGGTTATGCACAAACTGTGCCTTTGGGGGATTGCAAAAACTGGAATCAGGTTTGGGTACCTAGAAAATCTGTGACCAGGACTAGAGAGAATATAGAATATGCTCAAGTGCCCACAAAATTGTGTCCCTATTTGAGCTCGAAGAGTGTCTCTGTTACGTAAGAATGCTGACAAAGAAAAGTCACGTGGAGTAGACAGCACAGCATCAAATCCCCACAGATGATTTCTGTGCCTTTTTGAGAGCAAATTTTTTCTCTGAATTTGCTGGAGGGAGATGGTGGTGGAAAGCGGATGCTGTCATTCCAAAGGTGAGGGCACTGAGCTGGCTACTAACATGACCACAAGGAGAACTGGCCCCACACACGATACAGAATTGCAACCTCTACATTTCCTCATTAGCCCTAAGTTTGTGCCACAATTAGAATATGTACAAGGTTGTAAGTTGTGCCTCGTAGTCACTTCAGCAAAAACTAAATATAAAGGAGCTGAGTATTATTCAACGGTTCGTCTTCATAGGACCACAGACAACATGAAGTACGTTACCATCTAACAGAGATTAAACATCTTCTGCTCTTGGCACTATATCAGAATCTGAGGTACAGCAATGGAATAACAATCCCCTTGACCTGAAAGAGCTTAACCAAACCTAAACCAAATTCACTGTGTCAAGTTGGATCCAACTCATAGCAACCCCTCCTTGGGTTTCCAAGAAAGAGTCTGGTGGAAATATGCAAGCATGGAATTACAATATAATGTGATGGTATAAGTCAGAAAATGCATGCAGGACACAGTCAATGGTGTGATGCAGGAGATGAAAGGGGAACACACAGGAAGCAACACTTTTTCTCCCACCTTCCCTTTCCTGCAGATTGTCTGCTCCACATGGGTAGGGGCAGTCACTGCTCATTCCACTGGGTATCCCCAGTGCCTTTCACAAAGTCTGACACACAAGAAGTGCTCCATATTTCCTAAGAAAATGACTGGGTTTTGCTGAAAATTTGTAAAATACTTCATGATATATTGTTATGCAGAAAATTAAATGTAGAAGGATACGCATGCTATGATAAAATGTTTGTAGAATAAAATTAGAAATCAGAAAGCACCCTGTATTTTCCTATTTGTTTAAAAGTCTGCATAGGGAAAGTGAGGACCTGGAACAGAATAGGTTGGTATTAGTTGTGGCTAATGCCACCACAGTGACTGGAGAAGGAAGAAAGAGACCACTCCTTGCATTTAGACTCTGCTGAGTATTTCAGTCACTGTAACAAGAAGATATTACTTCTGTGATTTTAATGGCTGAAAAAAAGTCAAGGAGTAGCACTCACACATGTTGTTGTTGTTGTTAGGCACCGTCCAGTCAGCTCCAACTCATAGAGAGCCCACATACAACAGAACAAAACACTGCCCTGTTGTACTAATATGGGGCTCTTGAAATAATATACATGCTTATTTCTGTTTATCAAATT
The DNA here is from genome assembly GCF_000298275.1 of Orycteropus afer afer. Taxonomy (NCBI): domain Eukaryota; kingdom Metazoa; phylum Chordata; class Mammalia; order Tubulidentata; family Orycteropodidae; genus Orycteropus; species Orycteropus afer. Next base: position 938,058 of record NW_006922323.1, read on the forward strand.
TCATTTCACAAGGGGTTTAAAACCTAAAACACAATAAACTGAAATTTCCCAAATTTCCCAGTGTCTTCTGTGCCTAATTCACTTGACTGCTAACCAGAACGCCAGCGGTTCAAATCTACCAGCCACACCTTGGAAGGAAGGTTGGACAATCTACTTTTGTAGTGATACTGCCTTGGAAACCCAAGTAGGGGGCACTATGAGTCAGATCCGACTCGACGGCAGTGGGTTTGGCTTTGTTTTGGTTCATTCACTCAAAGATTTCAACAAAGATTTAATGAGAACCGACAATTTACAAGGATGCCTAGGTAGTGTGAACAATAAACATACTTGACCACTAACTGAAAAGGTGATGGTTCAAGTGCACCCAGGAGAACACTGGAAGAAAGGCCCGATGATCTATTTCGAAGCAATCAGATCTGCAGTCCATGGAGCTGAGGGCCACAATGATACATACAGGGTCAGCATGGGCCAGAATCAACTAACGGCATCTGCCTTTGGCTTTACTGCCCATAAAGAATGACAGGTGCCCTGTTCTTACAGAAAATGCTGAGTAAATTAAACACATATAGCATCCTAAGTGATAAGGAATGCACAAAGAAAACAAGAGTCCTCACAACTGACCAATAGGCAACATCATGACAAACAGAGAAAAGACTGATGTTATCAGGGATTTCATTATCAGGGATTTCATTTTACTTAGACCTGGAATCAATGCCCATGGAAACAGCAGTTAATCAAACACGGTATTGCATTAGGCATATCTGGTGTCAAAACAACAAAACAAAAACTTGTTTGAACTGTTCATAAGCAAAGCAAAGATATCACTTTGAGAACCAAGGTATGCCTGGCATGAGCCATGGTGTTTTCAATCCCCTCAGAAACATGTGAAAGCTCAACAATGAATAAGGAAGATGAAAAATAATTGATGCCTTTGAGTTTGGGTGTTGGTGAAGAATACTGAACCTGCCATGGACTTTCAGAAGAAGAGACAAACCTGTCTTCAATAAAGTAAATCCAGAATATGCTCCTTAGAAGTGTGGATGGTAAGACTTTGCCTCAGTACTTTGGACATGTTAATAGGAGGGACCAGTCCCTACAGAAGGACATCATGCTTGGCACAGTAGAGGGAGAGAAAAAAGAGGAAGACCCTCAACAAGGTGGATGGACACAATGGCTGAGACACTGGGCACAGGCAGAGCAACGACCGTACAGCACAGAACCGGCAGCATTTGGTTGTATTGCATGTGATGTCGCTATGGGTGAGCACACACTCGACAGCCCCTTACAACAGCAACGGTTAGGAAGCAATTGTGGAAATGTGGGCATGGTGTGTGTTTTCTTTAAGGATCCCTGGCGGTGCTCGCCTGCTAACCAAACTGTTGGTGGTCAGAATCTTCCCAGTGGCTCCACGGGAGAACACACCCAGCTTCCATAAAGACTGCAATTTTGGAAACCCCATTGGCCACACACGCCTATGAGCTGGAATCAACTCGGCACACAACAACTTGTCCTCCATATTAACAACCTCCTAAAACAGGATGCTCTCTGGTAGCATAGTGGCTAAGACACTTGCCTGCTAACCAGACGGCTGGCGGTTCAAACCCACCAGCCACTCCTCGGAAGGAAGGTTGGGCAATCCTACTTCCGTAGTGATACTGCCTCGGAAACCCAAGGAGGGGTCGCTATGAGTCGGGGCCGACTCGACGGCACATAACAACAACAACAACAAAACAGGATGCGATGTAATTCACATTCAGAATAGAGACTTACCAGATGACTAGGTGGGGAAGGAGGAGAGGAACTAAAATGGGAAAAGTTAAAAGATGAATCCTGCCAGGCCCTTTGAAAAAGTGATAAACAGAGGTCACATTTATGATCTATAGACTATATCATAAAAATCATTCTGTGATCCCATATTAAAATGCATATAAAAAAAACAGATATAAAACATTTTTTAAAATCTAGGTTTTTTAATACAGAAAATTTTATGTATCAAAAATTCCACAATTCTGATTTATAATGCCCTTATAATAGAAGAATTTCAAGCACGTGAAATTACTGCTAAATTACAGTCATGTTTTTTTAACCATCACAATCCCGAAGCCCCATTCGTTGTAGTATTATTAAGTCTAATTGCTGTCTTCATTATTTTAAAGACTGGACATTGCTAATTAGCCCTTTCCACACACTCTGACCCCCTCTGATCCCGCTCCTTCTTCACCCAGACGCAACGTGGTCTTGCTTTCATTGATAGTGACCTCTGACGTTTCAATTTGCTGTTTGCTTTTTAAATTCTAGCTAATTAGAAGATTTCCAATTCTTCACCATAAAGAAGTTCTCATTCAGAACATGTAATTAGAATCTCTGATGACAAGAAGGGGGATTTAAACAACCCCCCCCCCCAGTGGGAGGTCACTCCCCTGGCAGCATTTTCCCAAAGGATGTGTTGCCTTCCAGCAATTACCCTCCTGGTAGGGGCATGGCCCGCTGTTCGTCTCCTAACACCACTTTGCTGGGATTATTTCAAAGTTTGCCTTTAACTGCCTTTTAACAGAGGTGGGCCCTCAGGTCAAACAGAAAGGCCTAGAAGGAAAGTCTCATCAGCTCAGGCCGCTGCCTTTAATAGAAATGTGTCATTGAAATTCTAAATGGCCTTTTGCTCCCCCATCAAACTGCTACACTTTTGCTTCATTATCAGTTACAATTATTTCCCCAGTGGATGCAGTACTTGGCTGCAGCCATGTGCATGCACACATGGATGCACACACTCACACACACACACACACTTTCTACCGAAAAATTGAAAAACACTTAACTGCCGTGGAGTCGATTCTAACTCACAACTGTACCTCCTTGGGTTTCCGAAGCAGTATCCCTATGGAAGTAGATTGCCCAGTCTTCCTTCTGAGGAGTGGCTGGTGGGTTTGAACCGCCAGGCTTCTGGTTAGCAGTTAAATGTCTTAGGCACTATGCCACCAGAACTCCCCACACTTACAACAAGGGTCACAAAAGCTGTTTGCATGAAAATTAAGATCTAAGTAAGCAATGAGCTAGGCCAGAAAAGGGTCTGGGAATTCTTTATTACCACAAAGCTGTAGCAGGCCCTTCCATTCCTCCTCCACAGATCCATTCTGTATCTATTTAACAAGTCCACCGCCCATTGGTCACTTTGCTGTATAATGGTTGCTTGCTGGAAGCCATGCCATCAGTATTTCGAATACCAACAGGGTCTCCCATGGAGCACAGGTTTCAGAGCAGCTTCCAGGCTAAAAAAGACTAGGAAGGAAGGCCTGGTGATCTATTTCCCAAAGGTAGCCAGTGAAAGCCCGGTTATTCAGAACAGATTGTTGTTTGCTATTGTGCTGGAAGAGGCGTCCCCTGTGTGGGAAGGCGCTCAGGGTACACAGCAGCCACCAAATGAACTTGAGCATACCAAGGAGCACGAAGACCATCCAGAGCCAGGAAGTCCTGGTCTGTTCACCGTGGGGCCACCGTGAGCTGGAGAAAATTCCATATCAACGAGTGACAAGACATTTAACAAGTGGCTGCTCTTCTGACACGAAAAACCAAACCAAATGCACTGCCCCCGAGTTGATTCTGACTCATAATGACCCCCAGTGGGCTCCCAATGTTATAAATCTTTATGGAATTAGATTGCCTCGTCTTCCTCCCATAGAGCAGCTGCTGGGTTTGAACTGCCAGCCTTCTGGCTAGCAGCCAAGTGCCTTACCCACTGAGCCCCCAGAGCTGCTTTGCACCCTTCTGACAGGCACTGGGATTTGTGTTGTTCCTGCCTTCGGTAAACACCAAAACCCGATGAGAACGAGACACAAAGTGGCAGTGCATCGACAGTGCATCTGCTTGACTCCGAAACCCCATCTTGAACCAAGAGAAGCTCAAGCGAATGGAAGAAATGATGAAGCAAAGGAGCTGAATAGGGGACCTCAGAGGGCAGCTTGAGAGGACAGAGTAGATGGTCCCAGTGAAATATGTAAACACCTGGAGTCGGGTGTCACCTGCTAGAAGTAGATGGTCAGGTGATTGTGGAAAAAAGAAAAGGGGATCTGCTTAAGGATGCAGGGGCCACTACAGAGAGGAGGGAGCATTTGTCCTGAGATGTGAAGGACAAGTAGAAGATTACTGGATGGAGAAGTGTGTACGGCTAGGTGTGTGTGGTGGGGTGATGGTGGTAGTGGAAAGGGGATAGATTTTGTGTGTAAGTGCAGGGGCAGGAGAGCTCTGTATGACCCGACTGGAGAGGACGAACAGGACCAAGAGAAGATGGACCAGGAGTCCTCAGCACTTCCTGAATCAGACCTCCATGGTGCCGTCCGAAAAGCACTGAGAACTTCAAAAGCCTTGACACACAAAAGGACAAATATTGTATTAGTCCGTTATTGTGAAAGTTAAGGAAAGGTTTATATATTGGAGGACATTTTCTTTGTTGGTTACCAGGGGTGGGAG
>NW_006922323.1:943256-947193 GCF_000298275.1 Orycteropus afer afer
GGCACATAACAACAACAACAAGAAGGAGCCTTAAAAGGTGGCCTGGTGCCTCAGCTGCTAACCAAAAGGTTAGTCGTTCTAACTCACCCAGTGGTTCCATGGGAGAAAGAGCTAGAAATCCACTCCCATAAAGATTACACCCAAAAAGCAAAATAAAGACTATCACCTGAGAGTACTGTGCTCTTTAAAAAAATCATCTATATGAGATCAAACAGTTGACAATGACTTTAAAACAAAGATGAGAATGAAAGGGAGCAGGGGAAATAGATGAATGGAAATGGGACAACCAGACTGGAAATCTGTAGGATGTCATGCATTGTGAAGAAAGGAGCCAAAGTCACTGAAAAATTTCACAGAAATTGTTGAATGCAAACCTTCACCAAAAACAAAATACTATTTTTTTAAAAATGTTAAAATGGATTGATGGATAGATGATAAAGAAAATATAATAAAATGTTAACTGTACAAGCTTAGGGAAAAAAAAAAAAAAAAAAGCCAAAAGAACTATTGAAAGAGTCCAGAAGTAGGAGATGAGAACGTGCAATTGGATGGTGTAAGTGGAGAATTGGGGGCAGCAGACAACACAAGAGGTTCTTAGGGGGTGCACTGTAAGAGGCCCTGGTGATTGATTAAATACAATGGATTTAGGCAGTGGTGACTTGGGTGATTCCCAGGTTTCCAACCTAGAAGAGTGCACAAAAGAGGGAAACCAATGCCACAGAGCCTCCAAAGGCTGCTCCTTCCCCAGGCAGCGGTGCCACTTTGGGCAGATCACATGGTCCTTTGAAACTCATGTATAAATGGAGACTATAAGGGTGCCTGCCTCGTAGCAATGCTGTGAGGATTGACTGGATTAAGACAGCAAATGACTTAAATTGTACAGGCACAGTATAAGCATTAAAAGAAAAATAGCCAGATTATTTTAAAGACCTCTTGAATTTATCATGACTTTGAGACTACCAAATTGAAATTTCTATTATTAGATACATTCTGGGCTGGTTATAGAGAACTTACAAATTTTAGCATAAAGGCAAAATATTAAGCCCATATACAAATCTAGAAATTTCTAGAGTGAAAATGGAACATGTGAGCATGCAATTTTGGGGAACATCAACATTTAAGAGAAAAACACAGGAAGTGGAGCCCATCATCAGTGTGAGGGCATCCAGGAGTCTGGAAGACTACAAAAATTGAGCAAGGTGACAGACTGCTAGCCAAAATGTTGATGGTTCAAACCCCAGGAAGACCTGGTGTTCTATTTCCAAAAAAATCAGCCACTAAAAGCCCTGTGGACCACTGTTCCACTCTGACACACGTGAGTTGGAATCAACTTGACTGCAACTGATTGAGCTGGTTGACACTTGCCTGCTAACCAGACAGCTGGTGGTTCAAACCCACCAGCCACTCCTCGGAAGGAAGGTTGGGCAATCCTACTTCCGTAGCGATACTGCCTCGGAAACCCAAGGAGGGGTCGCTATGAGTCGGGTTTGACTTGTCGGCACATAACAACAACAACAACAGAGGCTCCTAAGAAGAAGTGAAGACCCCCAATTTTGTTGGAACCACTGTCCTGGCATTCATGTATGTATTTCTATTATAAACATCTAAGATATTAATTCATGTGTTTTTCTCACAAGTCTGCCTTTCCATTCAAAATAATGATCATCAATTATCTATTGATCATAAACTCTCCTAAAACTTAGTGACTCAGAACAGAAACATTTTATTTGCCTACAATGGACAGGAGGCATGATTTGGACTAGGCTCAGCTGGGCAGCTATTCTGCTGGTCTCTCCAGATCACTCTTGAAGCTTTGATCCTCTAATAGCTCAGTGGGGACTGGAAAGACAAGAGGGCTTCATTTCCCCTCCTGGCAGGTGAGGCTGGCTCAATCTGCATATGTCTCCACATACCAACTGCCAACCTCCTCATATGACAGTGATTGACTCCAGAGAGTGAGGGCTGAAGCTGCAGGACGCTTGAGACCTAAGCTCAGAAGCCCCGTGACCACTCTGCTGAGTGCTATTCGTCAAAGCAAGTCACAAGACTGGGCCAGACTCAAGGGGCAGTGAAATCAGCTTTCCTGGTCTGTGGGAAAAGCTGCAGAGACATCTTGGCCATGTCTAGCTTACCACATCTCCAAAGGTCAGCGCTCCATGTTTTTCCTTTTTTCCTTCCAAATCTTCAAAACTGTACTCCCTTCAACGTATATTGAATGAAGGTATTGTTTTGTACGTTGTAACTCTCTTACCAAAAGAACTAACAAATCTGTCCTAGAAGAAGTGCAGCTGGAATGTTCTTTGGAAGTGAGAATGGCCAGACCTTGTCTCACCTACTTTGGTCATGTTGTCAGAAGGGACCATTCCCTAGAGAAGGATATCATGCTTGGCAAAGTGGAGGGTCGATGAAAAAGGCGAAGGCCCTCAATAAGAAGGATTGACATAGTGACTACAACAATGGGCTCAGGTATAGCAAGGATTATGAGGCTGGCACAGGACCGGGTAGTGTTTCATTTTGTTGTACACAGGGTCACTATGAGTTGGAGCTGACTTGATGGCACCTAACAACAACAAGAACAACAACAACAGCAGCTCTCTTACAAACATCTGAGGTTTGGAGTTAAAAAGAAAAAGAGAAATTCTATAATAAAATAGAACCACATTTACTAAGATCTGCAATCAAACGTGAATCTCTGTGGGAGGAGTGGAGCCATTCCTCAACCCCATGACTTTTACCTTCCCCTTGAAAGCTTACTTTTTACTGCTGCCAACACCACACATTTTCTCCCTTTAAAACTATGACCCGGGAGCCACGCCTTGATACTCCATGTCATCTTAGATTAAACAAATCTGAAAAATTAAATTAAATTTTACTATTTTACCAATGAGCAGCATCACAATAAATGGAGAGAAGATTGAGGTTATCAAAGAATTCACGTTGCTTGGTTCTACAATCGATGCCAACGGAAGCAGCAGTCAGGACATTAGACGACGTGTAGCATTGGGAAAGTCAACTGCAAAGAAACTGTTTCAAGTGCTGAGGAGCAAGGATATCTCCTTGAGGACTAAGGTGCGCCTGACACAAGCCATGATATTTCCAATCACCTGGTATGCATGTGAGAGCTGGACAATAAAGAAGGAAGACCGAAGAAGAGTTGATGCTTTTGAGTTGTGGTGCTGGCAAAGAATGCTGAAAGTACCATGGACTGCTAAAAGAACTAGCAGATCTGTCCTGGAGGAAGTACAGACAGAATGCTCCTTAGAAGCAAGAATGGCCAGACTTCGTCTCACCTATTTTAGTCATGTTGTAAGAAGGGACCGTTCCCTGGAGAAGGATGTCATGCTTGGTAGGGTGGAGGGTCGACGAAAGAGGGGGAGGCCTTCAATGAGATGGAGTGATATGGTGGCTGCAATAATGGGCTCAAGTATAGCAGGGATTGTGGGGCTGGTGCGGGATCAGGCAGTGTTTTGTTCTGCTGTGCATGGGGTCACTATGAGTCGGAAACGACTCGACGGCACTTAACAACAACAACAACATGGAAATACAGGTCCAGAGTAACATAAAACTAAACATGACTGGCCCTCAAAAGCTTTAGACCCCAGTCTATTATCTTATCCTATTCACCCTCCAAACTTCTCCATTGGCTCCATAATTTTAGAACCACCCTTGAATATCTCAACAGCAACCCTCCTTACTGCCTAAGCCCAGGAAAGACAGTTTTGGTGACTGATAGGATATCCACAGTCTCTCTGCTTTAGACTTCTGCTTCCCTACCTGAGGATCTGAGGGCAGTGGTGGTCCAGTGACAAAATTCTTTTTTTTTATTGTGATTTGGGTGAAAATTTACAGAGCAAATGCACTTTCCATAGAGCAGTTCATACACATTTTGTCTCCTGTCATTGACCACAGTTACCACAATGCAACATCTCCCTTCCTA
>NW_006922323.1:948878-976705 GCF_000298275.1 Orycteropus afer afer
TGATTTTCTTGATATGCTGTTGGAGTCTATTGGCTAGGATTTTGTTGAAGATTTTTGCATCTATATTCATGAGGGATATTGGTCTGTATTTTTCCAAATGATTTTGAGTTTTGTTCCACATTGTTCTCCCTCTCTATCCAGGACCTCCTACATAGATCCTCTTCCAAGTGGTTGACAGTGGTAGCTGGGCACCATCTAGTTCTTCTGGTCTCATAGTCATGTAGGCTATAGATTGGATGGTAAAGCAGTCGCTAGGACTAATTGTTTCCATGAATTTTTGGTTTTCTTCATTCTTCTTTGCTCTGGACAAGGAGAGACTCATCGTTGCATGTAGATGGCAGTTTGCAAGCTTTTAAGATCCCAGTCGCTACTCACCACAGTAGGAGATAGAACAATGTTTTGTGTAGTATGTTATGCCGATTGAGCTTGATGTTCTCTGAGAGTATGGTCCCGAGCCCACAGGTTCAACTAGTCAGTCCCTCTGGGTAGCTGGCTGTGACGAAGCAGTGACTAAACCTTGTCCCTCAGTGACACAATTCTTGCCATCCATATGGGATGCCTGAATTTGGTTCCTAGCCAATATACCTCATATGAAGCCACCATTTATCTGTCAACAGAGGTTTGACTGTTGCTAAGATGCTAGACAGGTTTCAACAACTTTTCTGGACTAAGATAAAGCATATTTACTTCCAAAAATCAGCTGTAATATATTGAGTTCTTTGTATGAGGGACAATCCGGAACAGGGTACAGACCAGACAGGACTTTAATGCCACAGTCTACAGTTATGTATTACTCAGAGTGAGTAAGATAGGGATGAGTCCAACAGCAAACATCATCAGCAACTTAGGGTCCCAAAATCAGGTTCCCTTCCCAGCATGGGAATGTTACAATCACATCCAGCTGTGCCCTCCTTCACATCATGGGTACGGAGCCCTGAAGTCACTTTCTTCTGGGGGACATATACTAGAAAGCTACAGTGATCATGTGCCAAATTACATGTACAGAAAGAGAACAGAGAAGGGGGTAACAAATAAGAAAAGGGGAAGTAAAAGATGATAAAAGGGAAGGTCCCATATGGACAATGGGAATTACTCATTGTTTCTTGTTCACATGCATGATCATCTCCTGATCAGCCATTCTGGACTTCCTGCTGTCAGTAAACAATCCTTCTTCCTTTAGACCACTAAGATAGTTTCTAGTCTCTCAGAAGTCAATCATCTCCCCCAAGGCACATACTCTGTCTATTAGTTGCCATGGAGATGGTGAGAGTGATTAAGTACAGTACACCTGTACACCCAGCATCAGCCAATAAAACCCTATGACTCAAGGCAATCCACTCTGTAACTGATCATGGAGATGACACAGGACTTCAGTGTTTTGTTCCATTGTGCTTGAGGTCAACAGCAGCTAACATCAGCATCTAATGTCACCATCTGATGATCTAGCTCTTTTTCAGGTACTAACTCCAGGATTACCACCAGGGACAGGGTATTACCTTAACCTGTGGTCTTCACTGGAACCATAGACTAATTGCATTATTTGTAGATATAATATCAGTGGTACAATGGTGAAAGGGAAGATGCTACTGAAATACAAGAAATGTACAAAGTGAAAGTGAGCCAATGCTATCTATGTGCTTTTCCTTCATGCAAAGAGGGTTGTGCTGATGTATCAGGACAGTAAAGGAAGATAGGAAAGATAGAAGGAAACATCCAACCTAGTGCAAAATATATCAAAACGGAATTATTAGGTTATTTTAAAAATATTCAGTGGTGCCAGGTGGCACTAGATATCCACACAGTAAAAACTTCTGGATGCCAGAAAACATTAACTTTGAAATAATTTCCCTTTTTCATAATATTAGAACTAACTTCATTGGATATTGTTGTTGTTAGTTACCCTTGAGTCAATTCCAACTCACAGCAACCCTGTGCAGAACAGAAGGAAATACCCCCTGGTTCTGTGCCACCATCACAACGGTTACAATGCTTGAGCACATTGTTGCAGCCATTGTGTCAATCTATCTTGTTGAGGGTCTTCCTCTTTTTTGCTGACCTTCTGCATAGAGCCTAAAGCATTTGACGCCTAACCAGAAGGCTGGCAGTTCAAACCCACCAGCCACTCCTTGGAAGGAAGGTTGGGCAATCTACATCCATAGTGATACCTCCTCAGAAACCCAAGGAGGGGTCGCTATGAATCCAATCGATTCGACGGCAGTGAGTTTGGTTTTGTGGTCTGCTTTATGGTGTCCTCTGGAGACTGGTCCCTCATGAGAGCATGTCCAAATTACATGAGATAAAGTCTCGCCACCCTCTCTTCTAGGAATGATTCTGACTGTACGTCTTCCTAGACAGATTTGCTTGTTCTTATGGCAGTCAACAGTATATTTAACATTTTTTGCTAACACCATAATTCAAAGTCATTGATTTCTTTTCAGTCCTCCTTATCATTGTCCAGCTTTCACATGCATGTGAGGGATTGAAAATACCACTGGTTGGTTGAGGCACACCTTACTCCTCAAAGGGACATCTTTACTTTTTTAATACTTTAAAGAAATCTTTTGCAGCAAATTTGCTCAATGCAATGTGTCATGTGATTTTTTGACTGCTGCTTCCATGTCACTGATTATGGATCCAAGTGAAATAAAATCCTTGATTGCTTCGATATTTTCTCCTTTTTTCATGTTTTATTGATCTAGTTGTGAAGGTTTTTGTTGAGGTCTAATCCATAGTGAACACTGTAATCTTTGATCTTCATCAGTGAGTGCTCCAAATCTTCTTTGCTTTTACCAAACAAGCTTATGTCATCTACATATTGCAAGTTGTTAATGAATCTTCCTCCAATCCTGATGCCACGTTCTTCTTCATATAGTACAGCTTCTTGGATTATTTGCTCAGCATACAGATTGAATAAGTATGGTGAAAGGATACAATCCTGATGCACACCTTTCCTGATTTTAAACCACAAAATATTCAATTGTTCTGTTCACCAACTTCCTCTTGTTCTATGTGCAGGATCCTCATGAGCACAATTAAGTGTTCTGGAATTCCCATTCTTTGCAAGGTTATCCATAATCCGTTATGGTCCACATAGTCAAATGCCTTTGCACAGTCAATTAAAACACAGGTAAATATTTTCTAATATTTTCTGCTGTCAGTCAAGACCTGTCTGACATCGGCAATGATATTTCTCATTCCATATCCTCTTCTGAATCCAGCTTGAATTAACAGCAGTTTCCTGTCTATGAACTGGTACAACCTTTTTTGAATTAGTTTCATCAAAATTTTACTTGCATGTGACCGTAATGATATTTTTCAATAATTTTTGCATTGTTTTGAGTCACCTTTCTCTGGAATGGGCACAAATATAGATCTTTTCCAGTTGATTGGTCAAGTAGCTATCTTCCACATTTCTTGGTATAGATGAATGAGTGCTTCCAGCATGGTGTCCATTTGTTGAAATATATCAGTTGGTACTCCATCCATTCCCGGAGACTTGTTTTTTGCCAATGATTTCAGCACACCCTGTATTTCTTCCTTTCTTCTCAATTATATGCTACTTCCTGAAATGGTTGAACATCAATCAATTCTTTTTGGTCCAGTGACTCTGTGTATTCCTTCCATCTTTTTTTTTTTTTTTTTTTTTTTTTTGATGCTACATGCATTATTCAATATTTTGCCTGTAGAGTCCTCCATTGCAACTCAAAGTTTGACTTTTTTTTTTTTTTAATTCTTTCATTTTGAGAAATGTCATGTATGTCTTTCAGTTTTCTAATGCCAGGTCTATGCATATTTCCTGACAATATTTTACTTTGGCCTCTTGAGTCACCCTTTAAAATCATCTGTTCCACTCTCTTATGTCATCATTTCTCCCAATCACCTTAGCTACTCTACAACCGAGGGCAAGTTTCAAAGCTATGGAAATCCATTTTGATCTTTTTTTCTTCCATTTCTTTTAATGACATTCTGATTTATTCATGTGTGATTTCCTAGATATCATCCCACAACTCACCTGATCTTCAGTCAGTATTTAATTTGTCAAATCCATTCTTGAGATGAACTTTAAATTCAGGTGGGCTATACTCAAGATCATACTTTGACTCTCATAGACTTGTTTGAATTTTCTTCAGCTTCACCTTGAACGCATATGTAAGCAACTGATGATCTGTCTCCCAGTTGGCCCTTTGCCTTGTTCTGACTGAAGATGTTGAAATTCTCCTGAGTCTCTTTCCACAAAAGTAGTCAAATTGGCCACCACTCACCTGGAGGCTTGTCAAACTCAGCTGCCTTGTGTGTTGCCATGATTCTGGAAGCTATGTCATTAGTATTTCAAACATCAGCAGGATCAACCATGGTGGCCAGGTTTCAGCAGGGCTTCTAAACTCAAACAAACTAGGAAGAAGGACATGATGGTTTACTTCTGAAAAAAAATTGGCCACTAAAAACCTTATGAATAGCAATAGAACATTGTTCAACATAGTGCCAGAAGACGAGCCCTTCAGGTTGGAAAGCACTCAAAATACGACTGAAGAAGAGCTGCCTATCACTGACAGACAGCATTGAACTTCAGGATAGATCTTGAAATGTTCCTTTTGATAATGATTGCTATGTCATTTCTCTTCAATCTGTCATTTGCAATTTAATAGACCACATGATTATCTATCTCAAAATGGCTAAAAGCAATCGATTTCAGCTCACTAATGAATAAGATATCGATCTTTATGCATTCCATTTCATTTTTTACAGCTTCCAATTTTCCTAGATTCATACTTTGTACATTCCACATTCAATTACTAATGGATGTTTGCAGCTGTTTCTTCTCATTTGGAGTCATGCTACATCAGCAATGAAGGTCCTTAAAACTTTATTCCATCTGTGCCATTAAGGTCAACTTGAATTTGAGGTGCAGCTCTTCCCTAGTTGTATTTTGTGTGCCTTCCAGCCCAATCCATAAAGCTGTTTAATTAGCAAAGAATAGATATTCTAAGTAAACCTAGATATATTATACAGGAAGTACTTCTAAAATGAATTCCAATATTTTTTCCTCCTTAATTTGTCAGTCTTGAGCATAGAGCTACATTTGTTTGTAGTTATAAAATCATTCATTGTCTTCTCAAAGCTAGGGAGAGCTTGCATAATTAAAAAGAAAATGATGACTAGAGGACATAGGACTGCAAGTAGGAAAAATCTTTCCTTTTATCTCTGACAATGCCACATCAGAAGGTTACAGGGATGCAGAAGAACCAAGAACTTTCAAATAGAATAAATTCAATTTAATGGAATTCTATATTTATTCAGAAAATGCCCAAAGGGGGAAAAAAAAAAAGTAACAGACTTACATTTGAAATTATTTAAATGAGCAAATAACAAGAAAATATTAGGAATTTACTTTCATATTTGAAATGGAAATAAATGAAAAATTGCACACAGAAAGCAATAAGCCGTAACTGTGGTGATGGTGGTAAGTAATATTTACTTAGAGAGAGAACTTAAATGGTTGATGTTTTATTAAAAAAAAAAAAGAAGATTGAACTAACATCTCAACTGAATGTTCAAATTTTGCAGATTGAACATTTGCATCAATCAACCTCAGGATTTGCAAGTTGACTGTAAAAGCAACCGTCCTAATTTCCTATAACAAAAATGCACAAGTGGGTGGCTTTAGCCAGCAGAGTTTCATTTTCTCACAGCTCAGGAGGCTACATGTCCAAATGCAGGATGTCAGCCCTGGGCTCCTGGGCTCCCCTCAGTTTCTCTTCCTTTCCTCCTGATTGAGCTCCACACAGCAAGGCCTCTATCTTCACCCATCCCTGTTTGCTTGCTGGCTTAATCAGCTCTTCTGTATCTAAAAGAAACGGACTTCAAACACACCCTACACTGATACTCCCTTATTAACAGAACAGAGACAATTCATTCCCCAGTGAATGAATTATGGCACAGTGGTTAAAGTATTTAGACACTTGCCAAAAGTTGGCGGCTCAAACCCCCCAGCTGCTCTGTGGGAGAACCATGAGGCAGTCTGCTTCCCTAAAGATTCACAGATTTGGAATCCTTATGGGGCAGTTCTAGTATGTCGTATAGGGTTGCTGTGAGTTGGAATCAACTCGATGGCAGTAGGTTTATAGGGGTTAGGATTTACAACAACTATTTTTGGGAGACATCATCCAACTCCTCATAGCAGTGCAGTTCCTCATGGTGACAACACCATCCCTTTCTCCCAGCAATACAGTCATGTGGGCTGATCCTGTGACACACAGTATCCAGACTAAGGCCAAGCTCTATGGTCTCATGGGAAATCAGGATCAAAGTGTTCCACGGTGCATACTCCAAAAACCAAACTCACTGCCATCGAGTCAATTCTGACTCACAGAGACCCCTCCTTGGGTTTCTGAGGTGGTATCTTTATGGCAGTAGATTTCCCAAGGGATGGCTGGTGGGATTGAACTGCCTCTGGTTAGCAGTCCAATGCTTTAGGCACTACGCCACCAAGGCACCATATATCTTTGAGAGCAACCACTTCGCAGCCAATGGTTCTTCCATAAATTGAACCAACAGACTGGGTTATCCTTTACCTAGAGCTGTGTCGAATGCAGTGGACTGGCACTGTGAAGCTCACTCCTATCCGTGGTGGCCCCATGTGCGTCAGAGGACAACTGTACTCCAAAGGATTTTCAATGGCAGATTTTTCAAAAATGATTGCCAGGCCTTTCCTCACAGGTGCCTCAGGGTGGCCCTTTCAGTTAGCAGCTCAGAGTTTTCACTGTTTGCATCACCCAGGGACCCTACCAGCAGTCATCACAGATACAAAGCAACCCAAACCTGTCCATGCCAAGATGCAGACATTGGAAACGTCAGGAAGCGTAAGAGAGCAAGCCCGTTCTAAACCCCAAATGCTCATTAATCCCAATGGCTCTGTTCCCATGAAGCTCAAACCCAAAACGTTAGGGTCGCTGCTACAGCCACACTTCATTATTAGTTACCAGTAAACTCAAACCAACTAGGGACACATGGTCCTTGCTTCCTACCTACTTGCTCCCTTCCTGTTGCCAACACCTCTTGCCTCTGCTCCACGCTTCCACTGTCCTTGGGGACATTGTGCTGCTTTCCAAGGCATCTCAAGGTGACATCTCACTCAGGCTGCATTGCCCACCTTACCATAATCCAGACGTTTGATTATCTCTTCCATTATCAAAATTCATCCCTCACCTCCGATGCTGCTGGTTCATCTGACTGATTTTGACAAAGCAGTGTGGGTTTATTCAGGCTTCCTTGACTGTTGCTGCCTGTTATCCGTGCTTCTGTTCACTGGGGATTTATTGGCTGAGCCCAAGAACAAGCAGTGTGAGACCCACACGCCACATGAGGGGAACCAGGCTGGCCAGGGCAGACTGCTCCACTGTTTGTGGATTATGGTGGCCTGCACTGGGTGGGTTTATGAAGAACAGTAATGTTCTGAGTGTCCTCACACTGACTACACTTGATTGCTTGGAGATGGGGTGGGGAGGGAGGCTGAACTTGAAATTCTCAGGGAACGATCCCTACGTCCCTAGGCTTCTTTGAATGCTTTGGTGGGAACCACCAAATGGATGGTAGACATTTTCATGCTGGCAAAGGGCCCAGGAAAGGTGACTGAAACAAAAAGTAAAAAATGGTAAAAGGGAGAAAGAGGATTTATTTTAAATTTCATAGCAATCCACATACGGTTATAAATTTTCAAGTAAAAGCAGAAGCTTTCTATTACCTGCTGCTCCTGGACGGTGGACCAAGCATAGCTGATCACTTTATTATCACCCTCCTGGGAACGCACCAGATGTTGGAGAGAATGCAACAGAGAAGCACCAGCTTGGAGTGTTGCCATGGAATTAATAGCAAGCGGCTAGCGGATGGATTAATAAGAAATGTCTTCACCATTTCTCAGGAAAGTCAGAGTTGAGTTTTCCATCACCAGCTGCCCTCCCCTCCCCTTTGGAATTCCACCAGGTCAGGAGAACGCTTTCCCTTTTTAAAATCCAAATAATGAAGACGCTCTTTTCCCTGGCCTATTATCTTGTTAAATATCAGTGAGTGAGGTCTCTATTAGGCATTTATATTTTTGCTACACTGAAATAATATTCCCTAATGGTAAAGGAAGCAGCAGCAGACAGGGCCAGAGGCCAGAACAGGTAAAGGGAAGCCCAGGAAATGAGTGGAG
This sequence comes from Orycteropus afer afer, assembly GCF_000298275.1. NCBI lineage: Eukaryota > Metazoa > Chordata > Mammalia > Tubulidentata > Orycteropodidae > Orycteropus > Orycteropus afer. The sequence goes on from NW_006922323.1 coordinate 957,070, forward strand.
CGGTGGGGACAGCTAAGGGAGACAAACTTGTCTGTCAGTTTGTCGTACTGTGGTGGCTGCATGTCGCTGTGAGGCTGGAGGCTGCGCGAGCAGGGGCCCATGGGGGACTGGTTTCAGTGGAACTTCCAGACTGAGGGAGACTCAAAGAGGGAAGAGGCCAACAACTTCTCAAAGAATTGGCCAGTGAAAACCTTATGCATAGTCTAATATAATACTGAAATATTTTATGAATAGCCCCGAAAGATTGTCCAATACAGTGCCAGAAGATGAGCCCCTCAGGTCAGAAGGCACTCAAAATAAGACTGGGAAAGAGCTGCCTCATCAGAGTAGAGCCTACCTTAATGATATGGATAAAGTAGAGCTTTCAAGACCTCCATTTGCTGAAGTGGCATAACTCAATATGAGAGGAAACAGCTGTAACATCCATTTATAATCGGAACATGGAACACACAAAGTATGAATCTAGAAAAATTGGATGTTGTAAAAAATGAAATGGAATGTGTAAAAATTGACATCCTAGGCATTAAGGAGCTGAAATGGACCAGTTTTGGCCATTTTGGATCACACAACCATATGATCTATTATGCCGGGAATGACAAATTGAACAGGAATGGCATGCCATTCATTATCACAAAGAATGTTTCAAGATCTATCCTGAAGTACAATGCTGTCAGTGATGCAATAATATCCATACACATACAAGGAAGACCATTAATACTACTATTATTCAAATTTACACATCAACCACCAAAGCCAAAGATGAGGAAATTGAAGATTTTACCAACTTCTGCAGCCTGAAATTGACCAAACATGCAATCAAGATGTGCTGATTATCACTGGTGACTGGAATGCAAAAGCTATAAACAAAGAAGAATCACAGGTAGATGCCCTTGGAGACAGAAATAACGCTGGAGATCACATGATAGGATTTTGTAAGACCAACGACTTATTCATTGCAGATACCTGTTTTCAGCAATACAAACTTTGGTTATACACATAGACTACACCAGATGGAATACACAAGAATCAGACTGACTACATCTGTGGCAAGACGCAATAGAGAAGCTCAATATCTTCAGCCAAAACAAGTCCAGGAGCTGATTGTAGAATAGCCAATCAACTGCTCATATACAAGTTCAAGTTGAAGTTGAAGACAATTTAAAAAAGTCCATGAGAGCCAAAATACGATCTTGATAATATCTCTCCTGAATTTATAGACTATCTAAAGAAGAGATTCATTGAACAACAGTGACCAAAAACCAGAAGAATTGTGGGATGACATCACACATGTCATCCATGAAGAAAGCAAAAGGTCATTAAGAAAACAGGAAAGGAAGAAAAGACCAAAATGGATGTCAGAAGAGACTCTGAAACTTACCCTTGAGTGGAGAGTAGCTAAAGCAAATGGAAGAAATGACAAGATGAAAGAATGAAACAGAAGATTTCAAAGATCAGCTCAAGAAGACAAAGTCAATTATTTTAATGAAAAGTGCAAATACATAGAGTTGGAAAGCCAAAAGAGAAGAACATGTTTGGCATTTCTCAAGCTGAAAGAATTGAAAAAAAAAAAAAAAAAAATTAAGCCTCGAGTTGTGATATTTAAAGATTCTATGGGCAATATATTGAATGATGCAGGAAACATCAAAAGAAGATGGAAAGAATATACAGAGTCATTGTCCTGAAAATAACTGGTTGGCATTCATTTACTTCAGGAGAAAACATATAAAAAAGACCCAATGGTATTAAAGGAAGAAGTTGAAGCTGCTCTGAGGGAAGAGGCAAAAAACAAGGCTCCAGGAATTGACGGGATACCCCTTAAGATGTTTCAACAAATGGATACTGAACTAGAGGCACACACTTGGCTATGCCAAGAGATTTGAAAGACAACTACCTGGCCAACTGAGTGGAAAAGATCCATATTTGTACTTATTCCAAAGAAAGGTGATCCTATAGAATGTGGACATTTGTAGCAGTATATTGACAGAGAACTTCCAGAAATGCAAGCTGGATTCAGAAAAGGTCTTGGAACAAAAGGATATCATTGCTGATGTCAGATGGATTTTGGCTCAAAGCAAAGAACACCAGATAGACGTTTACTTGTGTTTTATTGACTATGCAGAAGCATTCGATTGTGTGGATCATAACAAATTATGGATAACATTGAGAAGAATGGGAATTCCTGAATACTTAATTGTACTGTGGAACCTGTACATTGACCAGGAGGCTGTTGTTTGAACAGAACAAGGGGATACTGCATGGTTTAAAATCAAGAAGAGAGTCCACCAGGGTTATATCTTTTCACCATACTTATTCAATCTGTATGCTGTGCAAATAATCTGAGAAGCTGGATTATATGAAGAAGAACATGGCACCAGAATTGGAGGAAGACTCGTTAACAACCTGCATTATGCAGACGACAGAACTTTGCTCACTGAAAGTGTGGATGACTTGAAACACTTACCGATGAAGATTGAAGACTACAGTCTGCAGTATGGATTTTTTTTTTTTTTTTCACTGCCGTCGAGTCAGGTCCAATTCATAGCAACCCCTCCTTGCGTTTCAGAGTCAGTATCACTACAGAAGTAGATTGCCCAAACTTTCTTCCAGGGCAGTATGGATTATACCTTCATGTAAAGAAAACAAAAATCCTCACAACAGGACCAATAAGCAGCTCCATGATAAATGGAGAAAAGATTGAAGCTGTCAAGGACTTCATATTACTTGGTTCTACAATCAACACCAATGGAAGAAGCAGTCAATAATCAGATGTCATGTAGCATTGAGCAAATCTGCTGCAAAAGACCTCTTTCAAATGCTGAAGAGCAAAGATATTTCCTTGAAGACTAAGGTGTGCTTGACACAGCCATGGTATTTTCAATCGTCTCATATGCATGTGAGAGCTAGATATTGAAAAAGGAAGACTGAATAAGAGTTGATGTTTTTGAGTTGTGGTGTTGCCGAAGAATACTGAAAGTACTAACAAATGACTGCTAAAAAAACTAACAAATCTGTCCTAAAAGAGGTGCAGCTGGAATGTTCCTTGGAAGTGAGAATGGCCAGACTTTGTCTCACCTACTTTAGTCATGTTGTAAGAAAGGACCATTCCCTGGAGAAGAATATCATGCTTGGTAAAGTGGAGGGACAACAACAAAGGGGAAGGCCCTCAATAAGATGGACTGATGCAGTGGCTGCAATTATGGGCTCAGGTATAGCAATGATCATGGGGCTGGCACAGAACTGAGCAATGCTTCATTCTGCTGTACATGGGGTCGCTATGAGTCAGAGACAACTGGACAGCACCTAACAACAACAACAATAACAACAACTGTAAAGAGTCTGATAGTACATATTTTAGGTCAGGCAGGCCATTTGGCCTCTGTCACAGCTAGTTGACTCTGTCATTATAACACTGAAGCAGCCATAGACTGACTGCATGGGAAGCAGTGTGGCTATGTTCCAAAAAAATGTTCTTTACAAAAGCGGGCAGCAGGCTGGATTTGACAGTGAACCAGAGTCAGCAGAGCCCTCTTGTACCACATGTGTTTGTGTGTGTGTCTACGCCATGTGTTGGCAGAGCCCTCTCCTATAGCATATGTGTGTGTGTGTCTATGCCATGTGTTGACGGAGGCCTCTTTTATAGGATGTACATGTGTGTCTACACCATGTGGTGGCACAGCCCTCTTCCGTAGGGTATGTGTACAGGTGTGTCTATGTCATATGGTGACAGAGCCCTCTTCTACAGGATATGTGTACATGTGTGTCTATGCCATGTGTGCTACACTGTGCTGCACATGGATAGAGCTCAGTATTTGCTGCAGATTGATGAGCAAATAGGTAATTTTTAAATCATAATTTTCTTTAATGTTGATAAGCGCTCATAAATTTCTGCAGTCTTACTAGGAAACAAGTAGCTTCATAACTACTTTTTCTTTTCTTCATAAAATCGACAAGGACCATAAAACAGTTCCTGAGGAGACAGGTAGCTAGGGCACGGCAGATACTGCAGGTACCCCCTTCAGGTGGTACCACTAAGCATTTTCTCTTAACCCGGTTTGGCCCAACTTCCTTCCTCAAGCACAGTAGACACAGAGACCTAGTGAGGCAGGGCAGAGGGGGCCACTAGTCCTGGGCTCAAGTCCAAGGGGGCGCCACACATTTCAAGGCACCACAAATATGACAACTGCTTGACTGAGGCCACCAGAAAAGAGGGGGATGTGCTTCTGCTGCCTTCTAGGTTCTTTCCATGTCTACTCTTTTTGGGGGGTGGGGCAACTTAGAAAGTACCCCTGCCCTGAGATGTTTTATCTCTTTCCATTTCAAGGAGAACAGATAGAACAGTACCAACTTCCACTGAAGAAGCACTTCAGAGATCTCACACACCCCTGGAGTCAGGAACGAATGCTTTACTGACATATTTTGCTGGATTCTTTTTCACAGAAAGCTTGATGACTGAGCAGTATGGAGAGGGAAATTCTTAAAATATGAGATTATCGAAGGAAGTCGATTTAAACATACAAATTTATTACTGATAATGCATTATAAATAAAGAAATGTGACTCAATATTGAACGTAAAAGACTTTCAAATGAGGTTATAATTTAGTTACCTTTATTCTTTTAGCCTAAATTAAGATTTAAAAAAACCATAGTGGGTTGATAATCTCACTTAATTACATGGTCACAGATACCTCCATACTGTGGCTAACTAGAAGCTAATTATTCTGGCTACTAAGGGAGACTAAATAAATAAAATAGAATATCAATAAATAAAGGCTCTGAGCTATCCCATCTAGGGAGAGGATACTGCAGTATTTACACAACTCCCTTTAATCATTGTTGAAGAACTGCTGCTGGGATGGATTGCTCCCAGGTGTTTGTGGTCTATTGTGTTCAGAGAGGGAGTGAGTTCAGAGACCCACAGAAAGCCCTCCAAAACCAAAAGGAAAAAAAAAAAACTCAGTTGGTATGGAGTCAATTCCAACTCGTGTGTGTTTCAAAGTAGAACCATGCTCCACAGGGATTTCCACGGCTGAAATCAAGGGAAGAAGATGAAGGAATATGGATCTTGATACGATTAAGTGGGATACATAGGCCCCAGTGGACTCTGGCAGTAGAATTGGTGGGGTGAGGCCCATTTCTTCAGATTCATGCAGTTCTACAGGTTCCTGCCAGGCAGTACTATGTATTGCAATTGGGATAGCAACTTACCAAGAAATGAGAGGCTGAAGACATTGGTGGGCAATAAATGTTCCACGGGTCATGAAAGGGTTATGTATCTTAATTTAATTGGTATATAAACAGACTTTATAAGATGTGTTGCATAGATAAATAAGATAGTTACTATGAGACAAGTTAGACGTAAGGGTATACATATACCGAACAGAGATGGAAGGAGATGGAAGACCTTAAAGCAGCAATTATTTAAGATATACAAATATATATGATATATAATAATATACATGATATGCAAATACACATGAACCCTTCTGTTCTGTGACCTCTAGAATAATTTTCCATGTACAGGATAATGTAGTATGACTGTACTTTCCCACACATCAGTCACTCCTTTAAATCAAGAGATTAAATGAGCCTGAAAAAAATGAATAATGGAACATACGTGGATTTAAACCACTATCACCTAAAGATGTGTTAACTCTAATGAGTTGATCAAGTGCTAACCAAACAAGTGGAAGTGCCATGTGGAATAACCACAATTATAGAGGTGTTGGAAGACTGGATAAAATGTAACTCAAGAGCCAGAAAGGAAGGATGATGATAAATGGATGTTTCAGGGAAGACTGTACCTTGCTTCCAGCTAAGATCCATCTGACATCAGCAATAATATTCCTCGTTCCACTCCCTCTTCTGAATCCAGCCTGTATTTCTGGTAGTTCCTGTCAATATGCAGCTGCAACCATTTTTGAATTATCTTTAGCAAGATTTTACTTGCATGTGATATTAATGATATTGGTTGATAATTTCCTCATTCTGTTTGATTGCTTTTGCTGAGAATGGACACAAATATTGATCTCTTCTAGCCAGTTTGCCAGGAGACTGTCTTCAAAGTTACTTGCTTGAGGATTAAGTGCCTCCAGTGCTGCAATCACTTGGTGAAATATCTCAAGGGGTATTCCATCAAATTTTGGAGCCTTGTTTTTCTCCAATTCCTTCGGTGTAACTTTGACTTCTTCTTTCGATACCATTGGTTCTTGATCATATACCAACTCCTGAAATAACTGAATATCAATGTATTTTTTTTACACTGACTTTGTGTATTCTTTTCATCTTCTTTTGATGCTTAGTGCATCATTCAATATTTTGTCCATGTTGTTTTGCTGTTGTTAGGTGCCATCAAGTCAACTCTGACTCTTAGAGACCCTATATACAACAGAACAAAATACTGCCCGGTCCCACATCAGCTTCACGATCCTTGCTATACCAGAGCCCAGTGTTGCAGACACTGTGTCAATCCAACACATTGAGGGCCTTCCCCTTTTTCACTGACCTGCCACTTTACCAAGCATTATAACCTTCTCCATGCAATGATTCCTTCTGACAACATGACCAAAATAGGTGAAATGAAGTTTAGCCATTCTTGGTTCCAAGGAGCACTCTGGCTGCACTTCTTCCAGGACAGATTTGTTAGTTCTTCTGACAGTCCATGGTACCTTCAGTATTCTTTGCCAACACCATAACTCAAAAGCATCAACTCTTCTCCAGCCTTCCTTATTCACTGCCAGCTTTCACATGCATATGAGGTGATTAAAAACACATGGCTTGGGTTGGGCGCACCTTAGTCTTCAAAGAGACATCTTGGATCTTCAGCACTTTAAAGAGGTCTTTTGCAGCAGATTTGCCCAGTGCAATATATCATCTGATTTCTTGATTGCTGCTTCCGTTGTTGATGATTGTGGATCCAAATAATATGAAATCCTTGACAACTTCAATCTTTTCTCCATTTATCATGATGCTGATTATTGATCCAGTTGTGAAGATTTTCATTTTCTTTATGTTGAGGTATAATCCATACAGCAGACTGGAGTCTTTAATCTTCATCAATCAGTGTTTCAAGTCATCTTCACTTTCAGCAAGCAAGTTTCTGTCGTTTGCATATCTCAGGTTGTTAATGGGTCTTCCTCCAATCCTGATGCCCCATTCTCCTTCATATAGTCCAGCTTCTCAGATTATTTGCTCAGCATACAGATTGAATTAATATTGTGGAAGTATACAACTTTGACTCACTCCCTTCCTGATTTTAAACCACGCAGTATTCCCCTTTTCTCTTTGAACAATAGCCATCTGGTCTATATACAGGTTCCTCATGAGCACAATTAAGTGTTCTAGAAGTCCCATTCTTCTCAATGCTATAATTTGTTATGATCCAAACAAATACTTTTGCATAGTCAATAAAACACAAGTAAACATCTTTCTGATATTCTTTGCATTCAGCCAAGATCCATCTGACATCAGCAATGATATCCCTCTTTCCACATCCTCTTCTAAATCCAGCTTGCACCTGTGGAAGTTCCCTGTCAATATATTGCTGCAACCATTTTTGAAATACGTTCAGTAAGATTTTACTTCATGTGATACTAATAACATTGATAATTTCCACATTCTGTGGGATCATCTTTCTTTGGAATAGGTACAAATATGGATCCCTTCCAGTCAGTTGGCCAAGTAGCTGTCTTCCAAATTTCTTGGCATAGACAAGTAAGTGCCTAAAATATATCATCCATTTGTTGAAATATCTCAATGGGTATGCTATCAATTCCTGGAGCCTTCTTCCTCACCAATTCCTTCAGTGCTACTTTGACTTCTTCCTCCAGTACCATTGGTTCTTGATCATATGCCATCTCCTGAAAAGGATGAATATCAACTAATTCTTTCTTGTATAGTGACTCTGTGTATTCTTTTTATGTTCTTTTGATGTTTTCTGCATCATTCAATATTTTGCCCATGTTGTTTTTGTTGTTACGTGCCATCAAGTCAGACCCGACTCATAGCAACCCCTCCATGGTTTCTGAGGTGGTATCACTAGATTGCCCAACCTTGCTTCTGAGGAGTGACTGATGGGTTTGAAACACCAGCTTCTGGTTAGCAGACAAGTGCCTTAGGCACTACTCTACCAGAGCTCCCATTTTACCCATAAACTCTTTCAATATTGCAACTTGAAGCTTGAATTTTTTCTTTAATTCTTTCATCTTGAGAAACACTGAGCATGTTCTAACTCCATGTTTTTGCACATTTCATTATAATAATTGACTTTGTCTTCTCAAGTTGCTCTTTGAAAATCTGTTCAGCTCTTTTATCTTGTCATTTCTTCCATTTGCTTTAGCTTTTTATCCATTCAAGAGCAAGTTTCAGAGTCTCTTCTGACATCAATTTTGGTCTTTTCTTCCTTTCCTCTCTTTTTAATGATCTTTTGACCTCTTGTTTTCTTTATATATGATGTTCTTGATGGCATCCCACAATTCACCTGGTTTTCAGTCATTGGTGTTCAATGCATCAAATCTATTTTTTAAATGGTCTGTAAATTCAGGTGGGATATAATCAATGTTATATTTTGGCTCTCATGGACTCGTTTGAGTTATCTTCAGCTTCAACTTGAACTTGCATATGAGTAGTTGATGGTCTATTCCACAATCAGCTCCTGGCCTTGATTTGGTTGAAGATATTGAGTTTCTCCATCACTTCTTTCCACAGATGTAGTTGCTCTGATTCCTTTGCATTCCATCTGGTGAAGTTCACATGTATAGCCACTGTTCATGCTGTTGAAAAAGGTATTTGCAATGAATAAGTCATTCACTGGTCTTGCAAAATTCTATCATGTGATCTCCAGCATCATTTCTATCACCAAGGCCTTATTTTCCTACTACTGGTGATTCTTCTGTGTTTCCAACTTTTGCATTCCAATCACCAGTAAGAATCAATATATCTTGAATGCATGTTTTGTCAATTTCAGACTGTAGAAGTTCATAAAAATCTTCAATTTCCTCATCTTTGGTTTTGGTGGTTGGTGCATAAATTTGAATAACAGTAGTATTAACTAGTCTTCGTTCTAGGCATATGGATATTATCCTACCACTGAAAACATTGTACTTCAGGATAGATCTTGAAGCAGTCTTTGTGATGATGAATGTCAAGTCATTCCTCTTCAATTTGTCACTCTCGGCATAGTAGATCACATGATCATCTGATTCAAAATGGCCAAAACCAGTCCATTTCACCTCACTAATGCCTAAGATATCAATCTTTATGTGGTGCATTTCATTTCTGACAACTTTGAATCTTCCTAGATTCACACTTCATACATTCTGTGTTCCAATTGTTAATGGAGTTTTACAGCTACTTCTTCCCATTTTGAGTTGTATCACATCAGCAGATGGAGGTCCCAAAAGCTTAACTCCTTCTGGGTCATTAAGGCCAGCTCTACTTGGAGGAGGCAGCTCTTCCCAAGTCATATTTTGAGTGCCTTCTGGCCTGAGGAGCTCATCTTCCAGCACTATATTGGACAATATTTTAGGGCTACTCATAATTTTTTTCCAGTAATATATCAGACAGTGTTTCACTGCTATTCATAATTTAATGGGAAAAAAAATACATATTCAACTACTTTAAATATTTCTGGTATCAGATTTAAGGACATGCTTATACATACATCAACTAAACTATTAAATTTTAGCATTACTTCCTTTCCACAGAGACAATACAATTTATTAATTATCAATAAACTATAGAATTAATCAGTATTCCTCAACAATCATTCATGATATTAAATCAAGAATCTTTATAAACACTTTAAATCTGTATTTTTATTTAATTTAAAACTTAATAATTAATAAAATTATTTTTAGATGGAAGTCTAAAATTATCAAAAATATTTTTAATACATTTGTTTTCAGGGAAGAAGAAATAAAAAGCAATATGCTGAAGGGTATCTTTGTGAACTTCCTACCATAAGGTCAGCAAATCTGAAAACTTCAGAAAATAATACACCATCCATAGAATCCAGGTAAGGACACTGGTGATGCAGTGTGTAAGTACTGGGCTGCTAAGTGAAAGATGAGTGGTTGGAATCTATCAGCTGCTCCTCACAAGAAAAGATCTGGAGATGTGCTCCTGTGAAGATTACAGTTTAGGAAACCCAAGGGGGCATTTCATATAGGTTAACTATGAGTCACATTGACTCGACAGCACTAAACAACAATAACTTGGATAATGAGTATATCAAACACTGAATTAAAAAATAATGGTTAACAACCAACAGCAGCAAAATATACATCAATTTTCCAGCACACATGGAACATTCTCCAGGATAGATCATATCTTAGAGCAATAAGCAAGCCTCAATAAATTTAAAAACATTGAAATACTGAAAAGCATCTTCTCAGATCACAAGGATGTAAAATTAGAAATTAACACTAGGAAGTCAATGGAAAAAGAGCAAACACATGGAAACTGAATAACATTCTCCTCAAAAATGACTGGGTAGTAGAAGAAATAAAAAGTGAACTTAAAATTTTCCTTGAATCAAATTAGAATGAAAATACAATATACCAAAATCTTTGTTGCTGCTGTTGTTAGGTGCTTTTGAGTCATGTCCAACTCATAGTCACCCTATGCACAGCAGAATGAAACACTGCCCAGTCCCATGCCAGCTCCATGATCTTTGCTATACTTGAGCCCATCATTGCAGGCAGTGTCAATCCATCTCTTTGAGGGCCTTCCACTATCTCATTAACCCTCCACCTTGCCAAGCATGACATCCTTCTCCAGGGAAGGTTCCTTCTGACAACATGACCAAAGTAGGTGAGACGAAGTCTGACCATTCTTGTTTCCAAGGAGCATTCTGGCTGCAATTCCTCTAGGACAGACCTGTTAGTTCTTTCAGCAGTCCCTGGTACTTTCAGCATTTTTTCCAGCATCACAACTCAAAAGCATCAATTCTTCTTTGGTCTTCCTTATTCATTGTCCAGCTCTTGCATGCATACCAGGTGATTGAAAATCATCAGAATAAGGTCAGGAGCACCTTATTCCTCAAGGAGACATCCTTGCTCCTCAGCACTTGAAAGAGGTCCCCTGCAGCCAACTTGCCCAGTATTTTACGTCATCTGATGTCCTGACTGCTGCTTTCATTGCCATCGATTATAGAACCAAGCGATATGAAGTCTTTGACAACTTCAATCTTTTCTCCATATATTGTGAAGTTGCTTATAGGTCCCGTTGTGAGGATTTTTGTTTTCTTTATATTGAGATGTAATCCATACTGCAGACTGTATTCTTCAATCTTCATTGGTCAGTAAGTGCCTCAAGTCATCCTCACTTTCAGCAAGCAAATTCATTTCATCAGCATATCGCAGGTTGTTAATGATTCTTCTTCTAATCTTGATGCCACATTCTTCTTAATATAGTCCAGTTTCTTGGATTTGTTCAGCATACAGATTGAATAAGTATGGGGAAAGGATAAAACCCTGACACACTCCCTTCTTGATTTTAAAACATGCAGTGTCCCCTTGTTCTGTTCAAACAACAGCCTCCTGGTCAACATACAGGTTCCTCATGAACACAATCACCTTTTCTAGAATTCTCATTTTTATCAATGTCACCCACAATTTGTTATGATCCACACAATCAAATGCCTTTGCATAGTCAATAAAACACAAGTAAACATCTTTATGGTATTCTTTGCCTTGAGCCAGGATCCATCTGATAACAGCTATGATATCCCTTGTTCCATGTCCTCTTCTGAATCCAATGTGCACTTCTGGAAATTCTTGGTCAATATACTGCTGCAACCATTTTTGAATTATCTTCAGTAAGATCTTACTTGCATGTGATACTGATATTGTTCAATAATTTCCATATTCTGTGGGATCACCTTTCTTTGGAATGGGTACAAATATGGATCTCTTCCAGTCAGTTGTCCAGGTAGCTGGCTTCCAAATCTCTTGCCATAAGTGAGTGAGTGCCTCTCGTGGGGCATCTGTTTGTTATAACATCTCAATGGGTATTCCATCAGTTCCTGGAGCTTTGTGCTTCATCAGTTCTTTCATTGCAGCTTCGACTTCCTCTTTCACTACCATTGGTTCTTCATCATATGCCACCTCCTGAAATGGATGAAGATCTACCAGGTCTTTTTGGTACAGTGACTCTGTATATTCCTTCCATCTTCTTTTGATGTTTCCTGCATCATTCAATATTTTGCCCATAGAATCTTTCAATATTGCAACTCAAGGCTTAAATTTTTCCTCAGTTCTTTCAGCTTGAGAAATGCCAGCCATGTTCTTTCCTGTTGGTTTTCTAACTCCAGGTCTTTGCACATTTCATTATAGTAATTGGCTTTATTTGCTCAAGCTGTTCTTTGAAATCTGTTCAGCTCTTTTCTCTTGTCATTTCTTCCATTTGTTTTAGCTACTCTCCACTCAAGGGCAAGTTTCAGTCTCTTCTGTCATCCACTTTGGTCTTCACTTCTTTTCTTGTCTTTTTAATGACCTCTTGCTTACTTCATGGATGATGTTCTTGATGTCATCCCACAATTCTTCTGGTTTTTGGTCACTGATGTTCAATGCATCAAATCTATTCTTTAGATGTTCTCTAAATTCAGGAGGGATATATTCAAGGACATATTGTGGCTCTTGTGGACTTGTTTTAACTGTCTTTAACTTCAAGTTGAACTTACATATAAGCAATTGATTGATTATTTGTTCCCCAATCAGCTCCTGGCCTGGTTTTGGCTGAAGATACTGAGCTTTTCCACCACCTCTTGCCACAGATGTAGTCAACCTGATTCCTGTGTATTCCATCTGGCAAAGTCCACATGTATAGCTGTCCTTTGTGTTGTTGAAAAAAAGGTATCTGCAATGAAAAGTAGTTGGTCTTGCAAAACCATGTTGATTTTGATTCATTTGATTTCCAGCATCATTTCTGTCACCAAGGCCAAATTTTCCAACTCCCAGTGGTTCTTCTTTGTTTCCAACTTTTGTATTCCAATCACCTGTAATAATTAACACATCCTGATTGCATGTTGGTCAATTTCAGACTGCAGAAGCTGATAAAAATCTTCAATTTCCTCATCTTTGGCTTTGGTAGTTAGTGCATAAATTTGAATAATAGTCGCATTAACTTGTCTTCCTTATAGGCATATGGATAGTATACTATCACTGATAGCACTGTACTTCAGAACACATCTTGAAACATCCTTTGTGATGATGAACACCATACCATTCTTGTTCAAACTGTCATTCCTGGTATAGCAGACCACATGTTGGTCTGATTCAAAATGGCCAAAACCAGTCCATTTCATCTCACTAATGCATGGGATATCAATCTTTATGCACTCTATTTCATTTTTGACAACTTCCAATTTTCCTAGATTCATGCTTCATATATTCTATGCTCCAATTATTAATGGATATTTGCAGCTGTTTCTCCTCAATTTGAGTCATGCCATATCAGCAAACGGAGGTCTCAAAAGCTTTACCTTATCCATATCATTAAGGCTGGTTCTACTCTGATGATGCAGCTCTTCCCTGGTCCTGTTTTGAGAGCCTTCCAACCTAAGTGGCTTATCCTTCTGTGCTGTATTGGACAATGTGTCCAGACTATTCATAATTTTGTACAGTAATGTATTAGACAGTGTTTCTCTGCTATTCATAAGGTTTTCCCTGGCCAATTCTTTGAGAAGTGGATGGCCTCCTCCTTCTTCCTAGTCTGTCTCAGTCTGGAAGCTCCGCTGAATCTTGGGCACCATGTGCAACCCTGCTAGTGTTTGAAACACCAGTGGCACAGCCTCCAGCCTCACAGCAACACGCCACCACCATAGGACAAACTGACATACAAGTTTGTCTCCCTTAGCTGTTCAAAACCTCTCCATCCTCCCCACCCCATCCTTACATATATCCCTGCCTCTTTCCTGCCACTTGGGAGGGGCATGGCCTGGGTTCCTGGCCTTATCTGGATCCCTTCCTCCACTTCCTCACATGTCCACCAAAACCTTTGGGACATAGTAAAAACAGTGATCAGAAGACAATTTATAACAACAGATGCACACATCAAAAAAGAAAAAAAAAGAGCCAAAATCAACATCTTAACCCAACATCTCCAAAAATTTGAAAAACAGCATTAAAAAAATAAAAAAAGGCCTATAATCACCAGAAGAAAAGAAATAATAAAAGATTCAATCAGAAATAAATGCAACAGAAAGTAGAAAACAAAAATGATACAACCACTATGGAAATCAGTATGTCAATTCCTTAAAAAGTTGGAAATAGAAGTGCCATTTAATCCAGATATCCCATTACAAGGTATATATCCTAGTACAGTGAGAGGCAGGACACGGATAGATATATGCACACCCATGTTCATCTGAGCACTATTTACAATAGCAAAGAGATGGAAACAACCTAAGTGCCTATCAATCAAGGAATAGATAAACAAATTATGGTACATACACACAATGGAATACTATGCAACCCTAAAGAATAATGTAGAATCTGCAAAACACCACATAGCATGGATACACTTGGAGGACATAATTTTGAGTGAAATAATTCAATCACAGAAGGACATATGTTGTATTAGTCCACTGTTGTAAAAATGCAAGGAAGGAAACTTTCTTTGTGGGTTACCTGTGATGGGAGTGAAGGGGAGGGAAAATTCCTAGATAGGTTGAAAAAAAGAAAAAATAAGCTTTCTAATAATATACCTAAGATTATTAGTGATTACCAAGGGTAGGAGAGAATGGGGGAAAGGGCAAGTTTTTGTTTGCAGGACACTGTGTTTATACTAATGGTGGTGGCAAGTTTTGGAAAAGGATAGCAATAAAGGCAGCACAACATGAAAAATGTCATCAGTGTCCCTGAGCTGTAAATGTGGAAGTTGTTATGTTGGCAAATATCTTGTTGTGTATGTTTTCACCACAATAAAAGTGAAAAAAAAAAAGTAATGCTGAATATATTCAAGAAATTAAGAAGCAAAAGAAATAAGGTAGGTTTTCTAGAGCCTCACATTATCTCTGTACTTGTTCACACATATAATGGCTGTGTCTATAAAAATATGTAAATATCCACCACCAATAGAATGTGGTTGGATATAAGGGGTGCGGCTTCCACATCACTTACTTATTTGTTCACCCTGCCAGTCACTTCCTGTGGGCAGAATCCTTACGCGGCAACAACATCATTTCAACTATGCACCCATCGGATGACAAAGTAGCAAGATAGTGAGCTTCTGGTTGACCAAATGACTCCAGGAAGCCAGCACACTTGTTCCTGTCCAGGCCACCCATCATCAGGCTGTTAGCTTAAGTGAACCCCCATGTGTTTCTGCCGTGTTACAGTAGCGCGTCCTTACCCTCCATCACTCACTAAGTATCCAGGACCTGGGTCTTCATCACTCATCTTTCCTTTGTTGTTCAATTTCTTATTACTGTTGCTGTAGTCAGAAGTAGAGCTTTTACGTTCAATTTCATTGCCTTTGGTTCAACACATTTTCTGGGTACTGTCTGTATAGGACCCTTGGTGGCACGGTGGTTGAAGTGCTCATCTGCTAATCATAAAGTCGGTGGTTCAAATCTACCCACCCCTCAATGGGAGAAAGATGATGCCATCTGCTTTCATAAAGGTTACAGCCTTGGAAACCCTATGAGGCTGTTGTACTCTGTCCTCTACAACACTGAGTCGGAATCAACTCCACAGCAGTGGGTTTGGTTTGCACTTCGCTTCCATGAAGATTGACAGCCTTGGAAACACTATGGGGCAGTTCTACTCTATTCTATAGGATCGCTATGAGTCAGAATCAACTGAAGTGCAGTGAGTTTTGGAGACTGACTGTATATTCTTGGAAATTCAGAAATGCAAGAGCATTTTAAGAAGATGGCTTCTTTGTTTTTATATTTCACAAAGGCACATGCCACAGTTGATGATGCATGTTCTTGGAATATAAATTTATGGCACATTTTTCATGGCATTCACTGTCAATTCAGCTACATGGCTATTTGGGACTGTTTTATGATGTCCATTTTTCTCAGTTTGACACTTCAGTGGGTCCAACTACACACACATTCACTGGGAAGTTGAAACAGCAAAGAAATACAGGGCTATCAATCAAGCAGCAAACACTTACTGAGTGCCTACTAGAGATCAGTTACTGTACTAGGTGAGAATGAGACAGGAGGGAGGAAACATGGGCCCAGGTATCAGGGAGCTTGTCAGCTTGTGAGAGATTCTGAACACAAGCCAACAACAGTTCAAAGTACATGGGCAATGCTTCTAAGGACAGGTAAAGAGTCAGATGGGATACCATAAGATGAAATTGATGTTAATGTTTTGAGCTGCTTATATATGCATTCCACCCTCTTAAAACACTTTTCCTTGCCCCTTTTCACTCTGTCAGTGGCCCTGTCCCAGACACCTCTTCCTTAAACGTGCCCTCAGTTACTCTGGTCCCCAGGTTTTGGATTGTTGTCCAGAAGGGTCAAAAACAACAGAGCCTTGGCTTTGGAAATTCCATCCTTCCTTCCAGAGTTGAACTTTTCTTCCCCCACCTGGATTTGGACTCCAATAAAGTTGTGATCTAGACAAAGGTAAGTGTGCTCTCATAGCTCTGGGGAAATCTTTCCAGGAGATGCAGAGTTGAGAGAACACAGGCGAAGAGGGCCTGGCTTTTCTAATGACAGCTCAGCATCAGGACCTGACTCTCCTCAGGTCACAGATTTGCAAATATGTTTGTCTGGAAGGCATTTATTTATGTGAGTCTTGCGTAGTTTCCCAGTGAGAAGCACTTGTGTGAGATGTGGAGTGAGAAACAGGGGAGGAGTAGGAAGTGAGGAAAAGGAGGAGGAAGCAGCCATCTTTGTCTAGAGCAGCTGCAGCCAGATGTGTGGGCAACATGATAGCCAGTGTGCCCTGGAGAGCTCTCCATATGCATGTAGCTGGCTGTCACACACCACAGGTGTTGGTGATTCATCTCAAAGATTCTTCAGAACTGCCACTTGTTCTCAGCAAGCATTGAGGACCACCTGTTTTGGAGCTTCTGGCTGAGGTGGAGTTTCTGGCCACGTGGCTTTCCTGCACTTCAGTGGAATCTTCCTTAATCATTCCCCTTCCACTTCTTCCCACATTTGTATAAGCCCTTGTGTCTATGCTAGGCCTGCATCAGATGTGGTGCCACGTGGTGCTATCCTCAGTGAGGCTTCTACGCTGTGATGTCCTGTATTTGCATGGTGCACAGAATGCCCGAGGACACATGTGAGGTACAGAGGGCGTCCATTGTACCCCTCCGTATGTGTTAGTATCCTTCGTTTGTTACCCTACTGTTGAGTGCATTTGTGAAACTTCAGCCAATTTCACTGGAACTCTCAAACTACCCAAACAACCCTACTTTGCATGGTATATATCACACAACAGCACCAGAGACCATCAGTTCTAACCTGTAAAACACATCACTGAGATACCACATCACGCTTGGTGCATTCAGATGAAGATAATACAGTCCTTCCCTTCAGGGCCTCATGATCAAGAAAGTGAACAGGTAATTATAACACTGTAAATGCAAAACAAACGAAGACAATGCAGGGTGAGAACTTCAATGATACAAGTCCACAGGCACCATGGATGGGAGATGATTAATTGCCAGAGCACATTATGGCATCTGTAGAGAGGGCTTAAGGCAAACAGAAATTTACCAGGCAGATGGGGGAGAAGAAGGAGGAATAAGAGGATTCTAGCAAAGAGAACAGCATCAGTAGATGAATAAAACACACAGTGTTCAAGAAACAGCAAGTCTTTCAGGACTGCTAGAACTTGAAATGCAAGAGGGAAAAAGAAAAAAGAGAGAGATTTGCAGCAAAAGCAGAGACCAGCTAATGGGCAGTCTTATAATTCTTACTAAGGAACTTGGTCTTCAGTTTGTTAGAAATGGGAATCATTTGTGAATACTCAGTGGAAAGAGAGCTGTAAGCTCAATATGGGGTAAAGGTATAAGATAAGATCTTTATTTTAGAGACATGACATTAGCAATGAAAGGGAACAGTATCCATGATGAAACTCTGGACACATCTCAGGCTCCAGATGTTGAAATACTGAGTTGAGAGAGCCATGAGGCCCAGCAGAAAATTGACAGATATATTTGTAAATGTTACAGGATGTGATAACGTTTATAAATGTTACAGGATGTGATATTTAATTGGGTAGAATGGATGTCATGGATTAAATTGTGTCCCCAGAAACCTGTGTCAGCTTGGCTGAACCATGATTCTCAGTGCTTTGACAGTCTGGTAATGAGGTGATTTAATATATGTAATGATGTAATCATCCCCTATGATGTGACCTGATGTGATCAGCTAATCAGCTGTAAGGGGACTTGGGTGGGATACAACACTCTTCCTGAGGTCACAGCCCTGATCAGATGTAAGAGACAATTCCTTGAGTGGGGCCTCCATCACCTTTTATCTTATAAGAGATAAAAGGAGAGCGAGGTGAGCAGAGAAGGAGGGGTGTGACTACCACCAAGAAAAGCTAGGAGTAGAGCACTTCCTATGGACCCAGGGTCCCTGCACTGAGAACCTCCAAGACTCGGGAAGACTGATGCCAAGACATAAGTAGATCTCCAAAGGATGTTGAGCCCACAGATGTTAAAAGGAGATGAGGACCTTCAAGAGAAGATCCTTATTCCTTCTAGAAATAGAAAGCTTTCCTCTAGAGCTGATATTCTGAATTTAGGTGACTTCTAGCTTCCTAAACCATGAGTGAGAAGGAGTTCTGGTGGTGTAGTGCCTTTCAGTTTGTTAAAGCCATCCACTTGTTGTATCTCTGGTATAGCAGCACTAGTTAACTAAGACTTGGTGATAAAAAAGGGAAATCTAGAATGCTTTGCTATTGCCTGATTATAGTACATTCTGGAGACAAGAGTAATATAGGAAAGAAGAAATTTACAAACAGGAAAGGAGGAAATATTGGAGGTTGGGAGATAAGCAAGTGATATACTGAGTTTGCGCATCCTGAAGAGAGATTTCTGTGAGACAAACAGACAAAAATATTCACAAAGCAGTTGACTATATGGGTCTAGGTCTGGCAAGCAAGACAGACTGAGATAGAAATTTGAGCTTCATACACATAAGCCACAATAATGGACAAAATTTCCTAGGTATAAAGTAAAAACAAGATGCAAAGTGTGATGAATTATGGACTCTAAGAATGCAACCATTTAAGAGTATCAAAGAAAGGGAACCACCTAGCCAAGAAGACTCTGATAATGCATAAGAAAAATACTGTGAAGTTCCTCAATACTATGAAAATTTACCTCAGTCAATGAAATCATACTTTATTTTGCAACATTAATTTTAATCTCAAGCAGCTCTGGTGGGATAGTGGGTATGGCATTCGGTTGCTAACTGGACGATCTGCAGTTCAAACCCACCAGCTGCTCCATGGGAGGAAGACGAGACAACGTTGTTGCTGTTGTTAAGTGCCGTCGAGGCGTTTCCGACTCATAGCGACCCCATGCACAGCAGAACAAAACACTGCCCGATCCCACGCCAGCCACACAATCCCTGCTATACTTGAGCCCATCATCGCAGTCACCATATCAATCCATCTCCTTGAAGGCCTCCCCATCTTTCGTCGACCCTCCACACTA
>NW_006922323.1:982460-997081 GCF_000298275.1 Orycteropus afer afer
CTCACCTAATCCCTTCGGCTGATTGCTCTTCTCTTTGGCTTTCTGGGTTTTATCCCCTTTCTCCTGCTCTTCCATCCTGCTACTCTGGGCGGGCCTGAGTTTCCCCTCCTTACCTAATCCCTTTGGCTGATTGCTCTTCTCTTTGGCTTCCTGGGTTTTATCCCTTTCTACTGCTCTTCCGGCCTGCTACTCTGTGCTACACCCGTGCTTACCTTGCTCCCGGAGACCCCTTCCCTCTCGGGAGGGTAACAAGGAAAAGTGTTCAGTGCAGATCAGTGAGTAAGCACAAGCCCGCCCGTGCTTACCTTGCTCCCGGAGACCTGGTCCCTCTCGGGAGGGTAACAAGGGAAAGTGTTTACCCTTAGAAGACTATATACTTCTGTAAAGATAGTCTTGGAAACCCAATGGGGTTCTCCATGAGTTGGAATCGACTTGATGGCAGTGGGTTTGGTTTTCTTTGGTGGTATATAATGTTTACATCATGGTATCTCTGCATCAGCATTTCACATCACTTTGATCAACTTCAGTATAATCATGTTTACCTCCAAGATTTATGTCTGTCTACGCCTGAACAGTCTTCTCCAAAGCATCCATTTATCATCATCCTTCCCTTCTTGCTCTTGAGTCACACTTTATCCAGTCTTCCAACACCAGTATAATTGTGCTTATTTCCAATGGTACCTCTAATTGTTTGGTTAGCACTTGATTAACTAACTAGAATTAACACATCCTTAAATTATAATGGTTTACATCCACATATGTTCCATTAGTTAACTTTTCTCAGGCACATTTAATCTCTTGACTTAAAGGAGTGACTGATGTTGCATGGGAAATTACAATCATACTACATTATCCTCCACACACTCTACCTGGAAA
Source organism: Orycteropus afer afer (assembly GCF_000298275.1). Taxonomy (NCBI): domain Eukaryota; kingdom Metazoa; phylum Chordata; class Mammalia; order Tubulidentata; family Orycteropodidae; genus Orycteropus; species Orycteropus afer. Next base: position 983,337 of record NW_006922323.1, read on the forward strand.
ATTGTGTCAGAGGTCACAGAACAGACGGGCTCATGTGTATCTGTATATCTTATATAGTATTATGTATTATGTATATTTGCATATCATGAATAATAGCTGTTTCAGGGTTCTTCCATCCCTTTCCATCTGTATTCAGTATATGTATACTCTTGTGTCTAACTTGCCTTGTAGTTAATGATCTTACTTATCTACTTAACTCATATTATAAGTCTGTTTATATACCAATCAATTAAGATATTTAATCCTTTCATGACCCATGGAACGTGTATCACCCACCAATATCTTCAGCCTCTTATTTCTTGGGAAGTTTCTCTCCCAGTTGCAGTACATGCTACTGCGTGGCAGAGACCTGTATAACTGCATGGATCTGAAGAAATGGGCTTCATTCCACCAATCCTACTACCAGAGTCCACTCGGGGCCTATGTATGCCACTGAACTGTGTCAAAATCCCTATTAGTTCATTTTCTTCCCTTGATTTCAGCATGCCTTCATTATTGAAAACACATGGTATCAACAAAAAAACCCAAAGCAGAAAATAATTCTGTCATATAAGGGTTAAATCATATACAGTGAAAAGCAAGGGAAAGCTATGGAGCAGGTTAACATATTATGAGGTGTAAGCAGGTAGAAGAAACCGGGTCACGTGATGTTTTTATGTGTCATTGCTCTGCTCCTACCACCACATGAGCCTTCCCTAGGATGATGTGGTGGGAAGGACCAGAGTTGAGATTTGGGCAAAGGAGCTTAGTAGATAGAAGGTCCTAGAACAAACACACACTTGCTCTGTCAGAGAGCACAGGGGCAAGTGTGCCAGATCACAGCAGTAGCCTAAAGAACACCTGTGGAATTTATACAAGTTTCTTGGACAGGAAATGGGCAAAGTCAGTATGAGATCCTAATGGTTATTATCAATTTACCAATGAGTCATCCATTTAAGATCTCAGGGATATTGAGAGCTTTAAGTACATCATAAGGTTTTCACTGGCCAATTCTTTGAGAAGTGGATGGCCCCTTTCTTCTTCCTACTCTGTCTTAGTCTGGAAGCTCTGCTGAAACTTGTCCACCATGGCTGACCCTGCTGGTAGTGGAAATATCAGTGACATAACCTCCAGCTTCACAGCGACATGCAAGCCACCACAGTACAACAAACTGACAGACGAATATGGAAGATCATTCAAAAACAATGGCAGCAGTGTATTGGCAGAGAACTTCCAGAAATGAAAACTGAATTCAGAAGAGGATGTGGAACAATGGATATCAATGCTGATGTCAGATGAAATGATGAAAGCAAAGAGTATCAGAAAGATGGTTACTTGTATTTTATTAACTATGCAAAAGTATTCAAATAAGTGGATTTGTAAAAAATTATGGATAACATTGTGGAGAATGGGAATTCCAGAACACTTAATTTTACTCATGAGGAACCTGTACATAGAGCAGGAGGCTGTCATTTGAACAGAACAAGAGGACACTGCATGGTTTAAAATCAGGAAAGGTGTGCATCAGGGTTGTATACTTTCACCATATTTATTCAATCTGTGGGAGCTCTGGTAGCATAGTGGCTAAGGCCCTTGACTGCTAAGCAGAAGGCTGGCGGTTCCAACCCACCAGCCACTCCTCAGAAGGAAGATGGAGCAATCTACTTCTGTAGTGATACTGCCTTAGAAACCCAAGGAGGGGTCGCTATGAGTAGAGGCCAACTCGACGGCACATAACAACAAAAACATTTAATCTGTATGCTGAGCAAATAATGTGAGAAGCTGGACTATATGAAGAAGAATGGGGCATCAAGATTGGAAGGCTCATAAACATCTAAGATATGCAGATGACACAACCATGGTTGCTGAAAGTGAGGATGACTTGAAGCATTTACTGATAAAGATTAAAGACTACACAGACTGAAGTTCAGATTACACCTCAATGTAAAGAAAACAAAAATCCTCACAATCAGATCAATAAGCAGCATCACGACAAATGGAGAAAAGATTGAAGTTGTCAAAGATTTCATATTATTTGGACCCACAATTAACAAAAATGGAAGCAGCAGTCAAGGAATCAGATGACGTATTACACTTGGCAAATCTGCTGCAAAAGACCTCTTTAAAGTCCTGAAGAACAAAGAGCTCTGGTGGCATAGTGGCTAAGGCATTTGGCTGCTAACCAGAACCACCAGCCACTCCTCAGAAGGAAGGCTGGGCAATCTACTTCCATAGTGATACTGCCTAAGAAACCCAAGGAGGAGTCACTCAGAGTCGAATCGACTCAACTGCAGTGAGTTTTTTTTTTTTTTTTTCATTATACTTAATACCGTTTCCACAGTATAGTCATTTTCTCTTGTGATCCATTGTTGTTATGTGCCGTCGAGTCAGACCTGACTCATAGCGACCCCTCCTTGGGTTTCTGAGGCAGAATCACTACAGAAGTAGATTGCCCCATCTTCCTTCCAAGGAGTGGCTGGTGGGTTTGAACCGCCAGCCTTCTGGTTAGCACTCAAGTGCCTTAGGCACTATGCTACCAGAGCTCCCTGTGATCCACAGGGTTGTATTTTTTTTCTACTTGACTATCCCATGGACTGCCAAAAAACAGTTACAGAAGAAACACAATCGGAATATTCTTTAGAAATGAAGATGGTGAGAATCCATCTTGCTTACTTTGGACATGCCATCAGAAAAGACCACTGCTAGGAAATGGTGATGTAGAAAGCAACAAGAAGTGAAAGCCTCAATGAGACAGGTGGTCTCAGTAACCGCAACCATGGACTCAAATGTACCGACAGTCATGAGGACGGTGTAGGACCAAGCAGCGTTTCGTTCTGTTCTACGTAAGGTTGCCATGAGTCACAGCCAAGTACAACTAATAACAATAGAGCTTATAGGTCTCATCTATGTTTACAATTTATTCATCATCTGTGCTTAACATAAAGAATCAGTTTCTGAGTCGTTTCCTCCATCCTGTGCATTCTCTCCCCATTTACACATAATGGAAGATTCTTAAATAAGGCAGCAAAAGTACATTACAACTGAACACTAGTGACAGTTTCAGGCATGTTGCAGGTCATTGGAAGAGATGTTTTTATTAAAATAATAAAAATTTTAGATTCCCATGAAACTGTATTTCACAGACAATGCCTAATGCTATGACATCCTGATATGATGTACCAGAAAATTATTCCTAGTTTATCCAATGAGAACATGTAAATAATATTATCAGATACTTTATCACATTTTCAAATAAATAAAGAATGAGAAGAAATGGAGAATAATCATGTACTTTTTTATTTATTAAAATGATAATGACACTAACCTGTTCTACTCCCCTGAGAACAAGTTTCTAAATAATAAGTCAGAAAAGCTAAAATTACTAAGCTGCTTCTATAATTTCCTATTCAGAATAATAATACTAATCATTATTTGCAGTTGTGTGTAAAAGTCTACTTGGTTCCTTATTTAGCTCTGCAAAATTGTCTTGTAAAGTAAAAACACATTCCTTTAAAGTCTCACAGTTTCAAGCATTTAATAATTGGTTCACTTGTTAGCCCAATGAGCAATAGCCTAATTTTTTTTCATTTATATTTGGTTTTGTAATTCTGGTAAATATGTCTGGTAAAGGTATCTGTTGTTTAATGTCCATTCAAGCAATGTCCAACGGCATAGACACGGCACAGACATCTGTGGTCCCATGAGGTTTGTTTTTTTTTTTTTTTTTCCCAGAGGAAAGTGGCTCTTGTTTTGTTTATTATTTTCCCCTAATGGTCCAAAGACCCCAAACTCAGACTCTTATAGCACTGGGTCACTTATGGGATAGGCAGAAGAAGCAGTGGACACTGCTGGGCGTAGACTCTGGGCTTCATCCAGCAGGAAGCCACAGCGATGGTGACTGTGTGGCCGGGCTGCTCCTGCCGCTCAGGAGGATGGAAGGGTGCGTGGCGCTGAGCATGCTCCGCTCCCACCCACCACTCATTTTCTCTCCTCCTGCTCCTACTCTCACCACGCCCCCAGCCAGTGCCCACTGCTTCTGCCCATCCCTCTGGCCTCTCCCAGTGGCTCCAACAGCAGCAGCAGTGGCAGCAGCGGCTGTGAGGACAGCAGTGTTGCATCAGATTTTAACACGATGCTCACACAACATCCAAATAACATAGCAGCCTAGTTCACAGAACACATTACAGATGTTAGATGATGCACACCTGTACGTGGAACAAAATATTTATCATTTCAACACTTTTTACATACACAATTCAGTGACAATGATCACATTTGTCTTGCTGTTACACCATCATCACTTTCTGTTTCCAAATTTATCCATCATCCTTAAAAGAAGGTTAGTGTTCTCTGAGACATTTTTAATGTCAAAGGAAATCACCTAATTAGAGGAAGAAATGCAGTTTAAAAAAAAATAGCCCACTCATATAAACACTATTAACTGGGTCAGTCTTTGTGCTTGTTAATAAAAATGCCAAGCTACCCAATAAAACAACAACACAATATACTCAGTTTTTTTGTGGAATCGGCAAGTATCTCTGTTAATATTACTCTATTGATTTCAAAATAAAGTAGGGATTTTTTGTCTATGTTTTTCAACAGTTTATAGCAAGTTGAAAAGAAATTGAAAATCCTGCAGTTAAAATTGTGTGACCTACTGAAAGGTATATTCTACAAACTTTTTTAAAAATCACATTCATCAAAAATATATATCAATCTTGTAGTAAAAAAAAAAAAAAAAAGCCTTTGCCCTCCAACAATAAACAGTTTGATAATGTGAGTGGTTTGTTTTGGGCTCAGAATTATTTACATATAAAAAGACCTGAAAGCTTGCTCAAGGAGAAAACCCCAGAACCAAGAAGACACCCAAATCAGTGAGGCATGGTAACTATTGATGATGGATATGTCATCATAAAGTCTAAATGACAAAGGAATACAGATAACACACATAGACAGCCACACCATCACAGAGCCACATGGATGTCACATACTAACAGAACTACAAAAATTCAGATTTAGGTAGTGTCAGGGGGTTGCATTATGTCCCTCAAAAATGTGTGTTTTTTTTATGCCTGTGATTATAATCCAGTTTGACAATGGTTTGTCTTTGTTATGTTAATGATATAAGATTGGTGTAGAAGGCATCTTGAGTCAATCTCTTGTGGTATAAAAGAGATTAAACAAAAGGGCAGGGGAAAGATGGGCTAAAATGGGTGCCAAGACACGTGGAGACCACTTAGGAACAGGTAGCAGAAACAGAAGAGACAAGGACCTTCATGCAGAGCCCAAAGAGAGTAAGCCCTTCCCCAACACTAGCTTTCTGAATGTGAACCTCTAGCCTCCTAAACGGTGAGGAAATAAACTTCTGTTTGTTAAAGCCACTCACTTGGGTATTTCTATCTTAGAAGTACTAGAGAACTAAGACCAAATTTGGTACCAAGAGTGAGATGCTGCTCCAACAGAGGCCTAACATGTGGAAACAGTTTTGGAATTGGGTAATGAGTAGAGTAGAAGAGTTTTAAAGTGCCTAATAGTAAAAACTTGGATTGCCTTGAAGAGACTGTTGAATTATAGACACAAGAAGCAATTCTGGTGAGGACTGTAGAGAAAGTCTTTATTGTCGTAGAATATATATGGTGTCAGCCACAGAATGGTGCTAGAAATGTGGACATTAAAGGTGCTTTTGGTGAGGCTTTGAAATGAACTGATGAACATGTCATTTGACAATAGAGAAGGGTGGTATTTTGTATTCAATGGCAAAGGATTTATCTGAATTTTGTTTAAATGTTTGGTGGAAGGTAGAACTTATAAGTGACGAACTTACATCTGGTTGATGAGATTTCTAAGCAAAATCTTACAAGGGCCACATGATCTCTCCTTGCCACATAGAGTTAAGTGCAAGAGGAAAGAGATGGACTTAGAAATGAACTGTGCAAAATGAAAACAAAACTGAAAGATCTGGAAAAGTCTATTGTACAAACTAAGGACACAGGTCCTAAAATTTTTATGAAGAACATTGGTATACAATCTTTTATTAAGGAGAATAAGCCTGTGACTGATGGAACTAACCAACTGCCACAGCAGAGAACGCATCAGCTTAGACTGAAGGGGACAGAGAAAGAATGAAAGGAAAAAAATACTATCTGCCTCTTGGAATCCTGCAGGCAGGAAATAGGCCAAAGGAGTTACATTTGTTGTTTTCTAAGAAAAGAAAAGGACCATCCCTGGGGCAGCTCGGAGATAGCAGAACTGCTGGAATACTGTTGGTATCAAATTTAATATAAGCACAGGAAGCAGGGCCTTCTTGGCTTCAAATGGTGGGACCATGATTTCCTGGCCATCGAAGAGTGAGGTTCCAGTTTCCTAGTTTTCAAAGACTTGGATCTTAATCAACTTGGTTCCAGAGTGTGAGGCTGTCATTCAGGTGCTCCAAGGGGATGGAGACACTGCCCAAAGCTGAGGGGGCAGGGCTGCCATACTCAAGGGCAGAAGAACAGGGCCTTCTGGGATTGTGCTAGTGGGATCACCACTCAGATGGACCAGAAGAATAGGGCTGGCTAAAGCTGAGAGAGCAGTGTCCTCCCAAAGGGCCTGGAAGATGGAACTGAAGCCCAGGCTGAGGGGCCTCCAGCCAGCATACTAAGAACATGGCAAACATCCAGAATCTACTAGCAAGGCCATTACCCAAATGGTCTCAGATGGCTATTTTCAAGCTTTGAGAGCTACTATAATTTGTTTCGCTGGGTTTTGGACTTGCTTGGTGCCTGTTATCCCCGCTTTACCTCCCCTTTCTTCCATTTGTAATGAAAATGTCTACCTTGTGCCTGTTCGAATTGTGCTTGGAAACAGAGAACTTGGATTCTAGATTTCACAGGTTCACTGATGAAGAGGAATCTTGTCCCAGGATGGGATATGCCTAATGTCTCACCCATATTTGATTTAGAGGATTCAGAAGATGACACTTTGACTTGGAATTGGCTTACGATTTTGGGGATGATGTGATAGGTCTTGACCGTAGAGAAGTATTCCACCAGGGACCTGGGACAAGACAGCAGGACATGTAGTATATATTTAGCTACCTAAAAAGACATTCCAGGAAAAAATTCTGTAATGTCTTGAACACAATAGATCCTAAAAAGCAAAAACAATCAAAGATACAGATTAGGATTTGCTTACATATTTTGGGGGAGACACAATTCAACCTGCAACATTTCACACTTTGTTCCTCAAAATCCATGTCTTCGCCACATGCAAAACACATTCACCTCATCACAAGCAAATTAAAAAAAAAAAAAAAAAAAAAAACTTTCTACTATGCTAAAGAGCCACTCCCTGGAAGGAAGATAGGGCAATCTACTTTCGTAGTGATATTGCCTTGGAAACCCAAGGAGGGGTCGCTATGAGTCGGGTCTGACTCGACAGCACATAACAACAACAACAATGCTAAAGACTCAATACCAAATACTCTGAGCAATCATGGTGCGATGATGATAATGAAACAAAAGAGAAGGAAAACATGAGCATAATTCTAAATTTACGCTAGAGAAGAGGAAGAACTATCCAGAGCAGTCAAGAGTTAGGAAGGAAAGGCAGGAGTACCAGGGTGGCTTCTTTATAACACAGTGCAATCCCACGCAAATTAAATCCACTAATAGCTCAAGTGGAAATGGGAGGCTTTATGGCCAGCAGGGAAATGTGAGAAAATGTCTTATTGATCCAACCGGAGTTTCTCATCCAGAAGAGATTAACACATTGATACTCCATGGAAGGAGGATATTGTGTTTTGTTTTATTTTGTTTTGTTTGCCATCTGCATCCCCTTTGATATGACCAAAAGGTGAATGCTATGAGCAGTAGTGATTAACTGTCTGCCCTCTGTTTTAGACTCATCTCTTTTACCAATTCAAGTTTAAAAAAGAGAAATGAGTTTTGAACAGTAAAACGTGTACAATTAATCTCACACCACATACACAAGTAGAACTTTCCCTTGTCATGCTGTTATTTTGAGGTTTAATTTCTTTAAGATCAAGGATGTGAATATAGGGATTTATCAAGTTATAGATGTCTGTTTCAGCAAATTGGTTCCATTTCTTCAGCAAAAATTGAATCAAGACAGACAAGGTAAACAGTCTTCAAAGCCATTGCTAAGTCATGCAAGAACAGAATGCCTCCTTTTTCATTAGTTCACTTGAACTGAATTTCTTCTGAGGTAATGATGGAGTTGTTAGAGTTAATTTTTTCATGCTGCTGAATACCAAATCCCCCATCTCTCAGCCATCAGGGCTCATGTCCTATTTAATACAACTTGTATTATTAAGTCTAGAGGTTTGTAGGTTTCCTAGTCAAATGGTATCAAAATCTAATATGAGAAACAGTTTTCTAGAATGAAAATCAAGCAGTAACCATATGAGAATTGATTTCTATCCACCACAAGGCAATGCCAATACAACAGAGGATTCACTTGAATCTGACTAGCTGTGCACAGGAACTTCATATGATTTTAGCGGCTGAGAACGAAAAGCTATAGAGAAGATCTTATTTCTAACTAATTACATCTTTCATGTAGTTTTTTTCCCTTTTATTTTGTGTAGAGACTTAGCAAAGATTTGCATTACATGTATGTGGGATTTTCTGTTATTGTTTACTTAAAACATATTATAGTATCATAGTAAATAAACATCAAGTTCAAAGCAACAGGCTGAAAACCAAAAAAAAAAAAAAGGATCCTCTATCAACAATAGAAAAAAACAGAGGCATATTCCCATGCAATCTTTTAGTTCAGAAAAGAAAAATCAAATCAATGGTTTGATATGCACTGCTATTCTGTGGTTTGTAGGTCATCACGAGCTTGATGAAAATTCCCTAATATTTTATGAGCCACTGCGATGGTTAACACAATCCTTAATGGGAAGGCAACTTTTTAAATCTTGGGTGGTGCAAATGATTAACAAACTCGACTGCTAACCAAAAGACTGGACATCTGGGCTCACCCAAAGGAGCTTGGAAGAAAACCAGTGGGACCTCCATGTAGTACAGTTGTGCTGTCCCACATAGGGTCACCATGGATCAGAATCTAGTCAATGGCAACTGGTGGAATCAACCATTACTCCTGCTTTTGCCAGCTGTCTTCCAGTCTATTGTGAGTCACGGAGACCTCGTGTGTGGTGTGTGTCACAGTAGAAATGAGTCTCATAGTTTTCAATGAAATAGATCTCCAGGCCTTTCCTCCAAGGTTCCTCTTGGTAGACTCAAAGTTCTCATCTTCATGTCACCATGTTGAACTCTGCAACACCTGGGGACTCCCGCCTTGCTCTACAAGGACCCATATTTAGACTGCTAACTAAGTACCTTCAGGGTTAAAAACTGAGCCTCAGAACCTTATGGGAACTGTGGTTGGAATGCACCTTTGATTTCAGTTCCCAATGTCTTTTATATATGTATATATATTCCCTGTGTGGGAGGAGATTGAGCAGAAAGGAATTTATTTTTCCTCTTTGCCAGAGAACTTGTCAAAAATGAAGCTCCGAGGAGAGTCAAGAGCCCCGAAGCCACCTTTGTTTTTGGAGTGGACATTGGCAGAGGTAAAGTGAGGTGACAAACCTGAACTCGGAGAACTGAGTCTGCTCCACAGACAAGGGGCCAACACCAGCGAGGTTCAGTCCTTGAGCGACCAGTCCTCTTTATGGGAATTGAGCAGCCCTGTGATCAACATGTTTCTGATAGGAAAGAATACTTCACACTAAGAAACATCACTATATGCGCAACAGTCATTTGACTATATTTGCAATTGAAGATTCCTTGGCTTGACACTTAGGATCATTAGTGGAATGCAGATTTGATTCAAATCTCTTTGTATATCATTTAAACACAAAACCTTGCATAAGACCTCAGTCCACAGGGAGTGGCGAGATTTCATTAGTAAAAGATGTGTAAGTTTGATTAAGGTTCTCCCAGGTAAGGTGTTGCATAATATGAGCTCATAATGTTGGAGTTATTATTATTAGACCTTAGCAAATAGCATAATTAACCATCTATGTTTAAATGGGAGGCAAGTGAGAATTTATAAACTGAGATAAAATATGCATTATGCAATTATGGTATGTATGTTCTTTTCTATAAACAAAAGCAGACACAGTTTTTGTTTTGTCTTGTTCTGTCCCCTGCACCGCTCCCCCCAGCCATGATGTCATTGATAAAGCGGCACGTATCCCCAGGGCATCAGCAAAGCCACTCAATCAATCTCTGTCAATTTCACAGAGGCGTCATCAGCAAGGTGTCGCCTTCTCAATGCTTCACCCCTCAAGTGAGGAATGGTTTTACATTCAAATCAGCAACAACAATGAAAACAACACCTTGTGGTCACATTGTGCGTGCAAATCTCTCAAATGATAACAGGTTCCATATTTTTATTTTATTAGTAGTATTACCAAGTACCTCAGCCATCTTCCCATTAGAAAATAATCCGGAAACACATGCTGCCACAAGTACACACGAAAGCCATTTGATATTAGGATGAGGGCATGCCGCATTGCTTCTTAACCTTCCCCTTCCTGGAAATCATTTTATCCTTATTAATGTAAAATCTGGGATTTTGGAAATGGAACCGATATTACAGATCAGATCATTAGCTATAATTCTATAGAAGTGGATTAGGTGTCTCCTGACTTGGCAACAATCCCAGCAAAGCCTCAATAGCTGAATGTTCAACAATTCTGGTGGCTGAATGACATTACCTGCCAGAGTTGATGTTGAAAAGATTATTACAAGTATCAGGGAGCAGAGCTGTCTTACATGCAATATCCCTTCTAAACACAGGACTTCAAGATGACAAAAACTATGTGCAGTAATCAAATTGGGCTCTCAGATGAAAACCTTCATTTCCACGATATTTTCAATAATTGTGCAGATTTCCAAATTTCGGGTCTTTTTTTTAAGGCATAAAACTATAAATCTACTCCTATTCCTGGTGAATGTTTATTTGTATGGAATATGCTTTCTCTTAGTTCCCTGGAAAATATCAAGCAGGGAAAAGCTCAACCCTGGCTTCTGCTCCCATCCTCACATCTTCTGCCTCTACCTCTGATTGCCCTGCCTCTCCCTCAAAAAGACCTTTAGGATTTCATTGTGGCCACCCACATAACCCAGAATAATCAGCCCATCTCAAGCTCTTTAATTGACTCACATCTGCACAGTCATCTCTTCTACTGTGCACAGTTCTTTTCTCCAGGATTAAGAATCAGATACCTTTGAGGGAGCCATTATTCAGTTTACCACAGATAATATGACAATCCCTGCATATATCAAAATTTATGTGGACTTTCAACAACCTTCTGGAATTTTAGCAAGTCATCCTTTTTATATGTCAGTCCTGTGCATTTCACGTAATCGGGAGAATTAAGCTAATTATATATATAGAGATGCAAAATTTCATCATAGTGAAACTGAAAACTAATTTATATAATAGAAAACATTTGTTATGGTTGTTGTTATGTGCCATGGAGTCAGACCGACTCATAGCGACCCCTCCTTGGGTTTCCGAGGCATTATCACTATGGAAGTAGATTGCCCAACCTTCCTTCCGAGGAGTGGCTGGGGGGTTTGAACCGCCAGCCTTCTGCTTAGCAGTCAAGTGCCTTAGGCAATACCCTACCAGAGCTCCAGAAAACATTTAAGAGTATTTTATCTTAAAGTAAGGAAAAAAAAACATATCTGGGTAGCACAGCAATATATTGTATAATTGAGAAGAAAAGCATTTGGGCTTAAATATATATATATATATATACACATTTAGTGATGAACATACAGTATAATGACTATGAGAAATGTATATACTAGTGTTTGGGTTGAAATGTTTGGTGCCTGAGTAGCTTGCAGAAATGCAAAATGACTGCACTGACGAGATTCAGGGTCATGAGTTTACTACTGCTTGCAGTTTCTGTAATTCCTTTATTATTGAGGTTGAGCAATGTAATTCTCTTGATAGTGTAAATTAATGAAATACTGTAGAGCTGTGATTGATGGATTTCTCTGATTTCTTCATAAACCATTCTTGTGCTCTGTCTGCAGAGGCTAACGCACTCTGGGAGCATCATGCCATCTTCACATCTTGAAATAGAGGTTCTAAAATAATTTTCAATTACATGGCAATGTTTTTTGATTCTAAGGGGCCTGGGACGAGAAAAGGCAAGGAAACTTCCAATTCAATGCCTCATTTTGGTGGCATCTGAGTTGCAAAGGAGAGTCTTTGAAGTGTTCCTTTTTGATCCCCTCGACTGCGTGAGGGACACTCCCAATGAGCTGGATTACACAGCGGCTGCAACAAGGGGCAGCGACGGAGAGGGCGAGGGCGATGCAGGACCCGGCTTTGTCTCCTTCTGGTGGATGTGGGGCCCGTGTGAGTCGGAACGGACTCATTGTATCGTATGAGCATCTTCATACACAGAAAGGAAAACCGACAAAAACAAGTCCATATGCACGGCACAAATACAGCCGCAAGACACCAAGCGAAGCATTTTACAAACTCATTGATTCTTTCAACCATCATTTGTTGACTTCTTAAGTGAAAAATGATAAGCACGTTGCTAAGGATACTGAGTAAAACAAAACACTCCACCTTTCTGTGCTGAAATTCCTGATTAGGGAGAGAGAGAGAGCAGTCTCTATGCTGGCAGTTACGATACAAACCATGTGGTGACGGAGATAATGTGAACGGGATATGTGACAGGCACACAGAAAAAATGCAGCTACACCCAGCTTTTAAAAAGGGCATTTCTCCTGGTCAAACTGAGCTTTAAAGGACAAGAAGGAGTTAGCTATACATGGAAACAGGAAAGAGGTGTTCTAGAAGACAGGACTTCAGTGATAGTCACTGCTGGCAACGCATGGCATGACATGGTGGGTTCCAGAAGGAAGAGGAATCGAGGGTCATTCCAAACAGCACAGAGAAGGGAACCTGAGGGATGCTGGACAATAAATGGACTTAATCCAAATGAAGAATTAGGAGTTCCTTGCTGGTCTCTACTGGAAGACTGGAAGCAGGCGCTGGCCTAATGTGAGTCATACACTGGAGGTTTGGCCCTAGCACCATCAGGAAGAGGTGCTGTCTGCCCTCCCAGCTTGGGCTCTGTCATGAGGGCTGATCTGTATGGACTGGTCAGACAGCTCCCTGGGAATCTAGGGGTTCCACCAAGAGGAAGCCCCAACAGAAAGAGGAGGAAGGGAGGAAATAGAAGTCATCATATTTATTCCTCTGGAGTCCTTGAGGGGGCAAACAGTTAACAAGCTCAACCGCTACCTGAAAGATTCAGGTTCAAGGCCCCCAGAGACACCATGAAGAAAGGCCTCGCAGTCGACTCCTGGCCACAGCTGTGGAAACCCTATGGAGCACCCAGGGGGTCACCAGAGTGAACTGGACAGCAGCTGGTTCTAGATTTTGTAGTAAACCCAAACCAAATTGTCGCCATGAAGTGGCGTCCACTCACGTGACCCGATAGCACACAGCAGAGCTGCCCCATAGGCTTTCCAAGGCTGTAAATCATTACAGAAGCATTGTGGGGAAGGGGTGTATGACATTTCATTTAGTTCTGCATTAGCTATCAATTAAAAAAAAAATGTGAAGAGCCTCTGGAAACTTTCCAGGGCTAAACATCAACACCAAATGTCCTATTAAACAATACCTCATTGATTAATTCAAATTAGATGAATTTTTTTTGTAGAATGTCTCATATTTTTTTGTACTTTCTACCCCAGAGCAGTTGGTGGGTGGAA
>NW_006922323.1:997300-1004039 GCF_000298275.1 Orycteropus afer afer
TTTTTTTCAGCTGTGGTCAAGTCAATTCTGACTGCTCCATAGGGTTTCCAAAGGATGTAATCTTTACAGAAACAGTCTTCGTCATCTTTCTCCTGTGGAGACGCTAGTGAGTTGAACCACTGACCTTCAGGTTAGCAGCCAAGAGTTTAATCACCAATGCTGTTGTTGTTGTTGTTATGTGCTATCGAGTCAAACCCCACTCATAGCAACCCCTCCTTGGGTTTCTGAGGCAGTATCACTACGGAAGTAGATTGCCCCATCTTCCTTCCAAGGAGTGGCTGGTGGATTTGAACCACCAGCTTTTTGGTTAGCAGTCAAGTGCCTTAGCCACTATGTACACATTCTTTAATATTGAACACATGCTAAAATTTAAGTAAACCAATGGCACTGTAAATGATCATATGATGAGGACTTTGTTTTTTTTTTTTTTTCCTCTGTTAACCAAGCATTTAAAAGTAATATAACAATATACTGATTTTTTTCTCATATTGTTCCATAATATGGAATTTGGGAGAAGATGTAAATTGCCAAAACATTTAGTTTACCATCTTCTTCATACTAATGGTTGTGTATTACTTTTTTCAGAATCAAATTGTCTCTTTCTCACCCTATCACCACTCCTTCCTCCCACAGATCTGTCTTCTCATCGGAACCCATACTGTGGAGTTTTCAGAAATAGGGTATGTGAAAGTCACTGACACTCTGAACACTTTCAAAGCAGAGAGGATGACACCTAGCGGTCCAAGAAGACACATTTGCTTGAAGCTAAGTAGATGCAATGAATGTGCATAGAAAATAATGGAGAAAATGGAGGGATTTCCAAGCTTAAAAATTGAAGCTCATTCCTTCAGCTGCCTACGTGCAACTCTTCTGTACTTATTGGACTTCACATTCCACAGGGGACAGGCTGAATTAATTCCAAAGATTTGTCTTCTTACAAGTCTTTGAGTGCTGACAGAATACATTTGAACTTTCAGTACAAAAAAGTAGATGAGACATTCTACAAAAAGATTCAACTAATTTGAATTAATCGATGAAATATTGTTTCATAGGGAATTTGGTGTTGATGTTTAGCCCCTGAAAGTTTCCAGAAGCTCTTCACATTTCTACATTTTTGTTTTGTTTTGTTTTAATTCATAGCTAATGCAGAACTAAATGAAATGTTTTACACCCTTCACCACAATGCTTACAGATAATACCCACCTTTCTCAGTTTCTGGGAGAATGTAAAATAACAATGGATTTGAAATGCCAAAGTCTTCAGGGTAATAATTTAGGTAGTGTCTGTTATGGAAATTATCATAGTGCCATCATAAAGAGGACTTTGTTTTTAATTCCTACCTGTCATAGGAAAATGTCAAACCATATTATAACAGCTATAAAGGATGACCCCCAAATTTAATTCTGCCTTCTAGTCAGAAAGAAGGTTGGTTCAAGGTACACGCAATATCCACTTCATTGTATATTGTATTCCAGGGAAGAAGGTAAACAGGATTAATTTCTCAGTCTTATCACATAGTCATTGTATCAGATGGAAAAGACTTGCCTTTTGCTATATTCTTAGAAAGAATAAAATAAAACACTCTTTTAACCTGAAATACAATGTTATACAACATTGAAATACAATGCTGTAAGTAGTGTACAAACTCTGGTGTGAGGAATGGAGGACCGACCATCAGGGGCTCTGGATCCCAACCTACCTGTGTTTCTGTACCTGCAGGACTTGTGGTCACCACCTGATGCTCTCCTGAGGCTGGCCCCTCACTGGTGACACTAGAAAGGGAGGCTGTGTACTGAGCGTTTCTCCCCCTTCTGTGATGAGACACTTTTCTTTTCAATCGTATTATGGAGAAACACACACACACACACACACACATATCACAAAGCTTTTGCCATTTCAACCATTTTTATGCGCACACTTCAGTGACATTGATTACGTTCTCCATGTGGTACAAGCACATCTCAGAGACACCGCGGGTTCACTTCCAGACTCCCGCCATAAAGCTAACATCACCATAAAGTGAGTCACCCAGAGTTTTCCCATTTCCCAGGGCACATAAAAAGTGTGTGCACAGTATATCGTAGCCTACAAAGTGTGCAACAGCATTAAGAAAACTTTGGGAATATTGTGAGAATGACCAAAATGTGACACAGAGACAGAAAGTGAATGCATACTTGTGGGAAGATGGTGTCAATAGACTTGCTCCTCTCACAGTTGCTACAAACCTTAAATTTGTAAAAACAAAAAAACACCTCCATAGTGTGAAGTGCAATAAAGCAAAGTGCAATCAAACAAGCTATGCCTGTACAACCAGCCCCACTATGCATTTCCCATTTTTCCATCACCCTTAACAGACACTCAGTGCTCCCTAAGCAACGACTCCTCCTTGCCCCCATCTCAGCCTCTGCTGGTGGCCACTAATAAACTCTGGTCTCTATGTATTTGCCTATTCCAGACCCTTCATCCAAGTGAGATCAGGCAGCATACGTCCTGTGGGATCTGGCTTGTTTCGCTCAGCAAATTGATTCCTGTGCTCCAGTGCTCTTTGCAGTGTTATTCCCAATAGACAAACAGTGGAAATAACCTAAGGCCACCAAAGATGAATGGATCAACACAATCTGGAACATATAGACAGTGGAATATTATTCATTCAGAAAGAAGTGAAATGCAGATTCATGCTACAACAGGTGATGAAACACGTCTAAAGTGGTCAGATTAAGAACTAACAACAGACTATGGACCCGATTTGTCCCATAACAACCAAGATTCAGGAAGTCATTTTCTGTGAACTTCATAAGGCTACTGTGGTCATTAGTAAATTTTTTCTCCTCCAGACAGATAAATTCACCCAGAATAAGAATCTGGGCCAGGATTTCCAGGAAAAAAGAATATAAAAATTAAGGTTATTAAGTTTAAATATGCAACTTTACGGCAATGAGGTTGATTTCTCTAAGACCATCCATAGGGAAAAGTGATTTGAACCCCTTCTAAATCATTTTCATGAGTGACATCACATTACAGTTAATTATGAAGCATGGGTGTCATTGCATATAACACCCCTATGTTAGGGAAGGAGGGGAAGGTACACAGGCCCTCGTTCAGTTGAACTTGTGTAATAGTGAGGGAGCCATGGACTCCATCTCATTGCATCATAGACTCCGATTAATAATATGCCTCTCTTAAGTGTCTGGTTGCTGGTGGGAATTACAATACATATTAAACATAACCTAACTTCTTGTTTCTACCTTATTACTATTAATGAAGATCATCATGAGAAAAGAGCAGCAGCTGTGTTTGCATTCCAATACAAGCTGTATAGGATGCGATGGACACACAGCCTTCAGCAGGACAGTCAGTTCTCTTATCGCCTGAGGCAGGAGTCCCCGCTCCGGTTCATTTCCCTCTAGCCCTCCATCACAGCAGTATCGCAGAGCCTGGACCAGCACACATACCACCCCTGTGAGAGTACAAAGGCCTGGAGGAAATTATGAGATCCACATATAGATGCACAACATAGCACCCTCAGATCCACAGTGTGCCCTTCATTTTTTATTAGCTCACACACTTCAATAAAAGCAATATAAGCAAACTTCCATATTTTACTCTAATTCAAAGATAAATATTTAGAAGAATGAGATTTGATTGCTTGCTCAAATATTACATCATCTTCCAAAAAACCAATCAGCCTGCTCTATGCATATTCATGCATTTCAAACAAAGCTGCTCTCTGCTTTGGTTTTAGTTAAACATCAATGTCTCTTAAACGTAGATCATGAAACATGCAAATATGGATAATTTCAATACATGCTGCTAAAAGGCTCTCTCTCATTGAGTCGTTAATGGCAACATAAATAAAGTGAACAAGGCTAGAGTGTATTACATCGTCACCAACACGTCAACATGCAAATATATTTTCTAATAAGTCAAAATGGGAATTAGTTCACTATTTGTGATAAAGTTTCAGACAAACCTACTGACCCCAAATTATGGTTCATGAATGATATTTGGTGTCACATATTAGTCAATTCAGGATTGCTTTTTATTCTAACTTTTTATATGTTCTTTTAAAGTTTCCCTTTGAAACAGATACCTGGCCACAGTACTGTTCTACCCATTTCACAGATGGGTAAACTAGCACTCTAGCATCTTAATCAGCAAAGATACAGCTCTTTTTGGGAATAATTATTTGCTCATATTTTCTTTACCTAAGAGGAAATACAGTAACATTTATTCAATATACTTGACTCATTCAGATTCAACATGAACTTCTTTGTCCGCATAGACACAGAACACAGGAAGTTCTCTGTCTACAGGAACATAAAGTTGTTATTGGAAAATACAACTGGTAACTCCAGTTCCCTGAATAAGCTATGAAAAGTATGCTATATTGACAAGATTGTAAAAAAAAAAAAAAAATGGAGACTATTAAAATAGAAATAAAAAAGTATAGAATAAAAATAAATTATTTAGAGCTGTATATTTTGACCTCAAAGCAACTTGAGAATTTTTAAATGTTGAAAAGGAGTCACTTCCTTTACAACAGCTGCATACATTATGCAATGTGTACACAACTAGGGCACCATCATTGGGAGAGCTGCTGTCAACACAAACAGGTAGATACAGATGCCACCTCTTTATGCCCCACAGATGACAGAGTTGCTGGTCCTGCGGGTTCACTACTGTGGTCACAGAGACATCAAGTTCAATTGGCATAACATACTACACAGAAACATTAGTATACATCTTACTCTGGTGAGTAGTGACTGGGATCTAAAAAGCTTATGAGTGGCCCTCTAACTCAAATAAGACGCAACAACTGAAGAAAATCAAAGACATGGAAACAACTAGTCCAAGGGACTAGCAGACCATGGGAACTTCAGCCTACATGACCCTGAGACCAGAATTAGATGGTGCCTGGCTACCACTGCCAACCACATGGAAAGGGATCAAAATGGGAGATCCTGGATAGAGTGGGAGAAAGTGTGGGACAAAACTCAAAATCATCAAAAAAAAAAAGGAACAGGCTTACTGGATTTATATAGACTAGTGAAACCCCTGAGACTACAGCCTCTGGTCACCCTTCGAGCCTAGAATTGTACTCAGTCCCATAGCTTCCAGCAAAGCAATAGACAGGTGTATAAGGTAAAAACTTATACCAGGAAGGCGTGCTCCTTAGAGCAGTCAAACATGGGTCATCAGAAGGGCAGCATTTGTGCAAGGAGACAGCTCAGAGGCAGGAATGCATAGGAAAGGACACAAGGAAAAGGTAACCACAAGGAGGAAGTGGGAAGAGTGTTGTTACATTGTGGGGATTGCAATCAATGTCACCAAACACAATGTGTTTCACCTGCTGAATGGAAAAAGAAATTGCTCTGTAGATTTTCACCCAAATCACAATAAAAAAGGAAAAAGAAAAAAAAAAAAAAACTCTCTCAAACTGTGAATCAGTCTCACCTATAAAGTATTGAGTGTACCTGTGGTCTTCAGTCATTTCTGGTTCGAAGGGCTCTGCTGAACATCCACTTCCAGAGCCCCACTGGGATCTCCCCATAGCCGTGCTTGGGCCAGGACAAGATTCTTCCTCTCTCCCCGACTGTGTTATCTACAGACGGAGAAGAATATTGCACAAAGTTATTTAGAAAAATTAGTGCTGATTAATTTGCAAGCATAAAGTACTTCTTAGCTGCTCTGTGTTTTCCTAGGGAAGGAAGCCAGGGGCAATTTCACCTTCACAAATAGTCTCGCAGAAAGCCTAAGGAAGTCTGAGCACTCTCCTCTTTGTTGTTCTCCCCAACTATCTGTAATGACTGGCTGAGTCACGTTTCTAAGGCACAAAATATTATCTCATCAAACCTTGCTCCTGGCTTCATCAAAGCAAGAGATTTCCAGAAACTGAGGTTGTTAAAATCAAGATAATTTTCATTTAAATATTAAAAGCTACCTTTGTCAAGACCAACATAACATCATCCTAGGTAGGTTTGCCTCTTGACTGTATATTTCCTTATTATAACTTTTTCTCTGCTGGAAAAGTTTGAAGAGAAAAATGCCAGAGTCAAGCCAAGTTGAAGTGTAGGATCTGTGACAATATTCAGAACGAGTCATTTAAGCAACAATACCAGCTTCACATGTATTCCTGCCTCATTAGCAATCTTCCTATTATGCCTTTGTGGGGTCTCTCAGCTGGACTCTCAGAAGTCTTTGAAAAATTTATGGAATATTCTATTCCTTTCCTTAGTATTGCTCTTTGTGCTTAAGTAACCATCTCCTGTTTTCTCAGGTGTTGATGCAACAGACAAGGAGCTCTGGTTGGCCCAGTGGTTAAGCACGAGTCTGCTAACCAAAAGGTCAGTGGTTCAAATCCACCAGGCACTCCTCAGAAGTAACACTGGGCAATCTACTTCCATAGTGATACCACTTTGGAAACTCAAGGAGGGGTCGCTATCAGTCAGATCCAACTCAATGGCAGCGAGTTTAATTTTTTATGTTAATAAGGGTCATGTGGTTCAGTAGAATTCTCAGCATCCATGCAAGAGACTCAAGTTCAGCTCATAGCCAGCGCATCTCATATGCAGCCACCACTCGTCTGTCAATGGAGGCTTTCATGTTGCTGTGATGTTAACCAGATTTCAATGGAGCTTCCAGACTAAGAAAGACCAGAAAGAAAGGCCTGGAGATCCATGTTAAAAAATCAACCAATAAAAAGCTTTTTGGATCACAATAGTCTTATGCACAACTGGTC